>NC_051393.1:18642769-18685269 GCF_015228065.2 Penaeus monodon
ATCATTATCATTATCATTATCATTATTATTATCGTTATTATTATTATTATTATTATTATTATTACTATCTTTACTTTTGTGTTGCTGTGATTGAAGTTATTACCCTATTACTATTTTTATTCTAACCATCATTAATGATAATAATAATTATTATAATAATAATATGTAACATTATATAATATATATTATAGTAATGTAGTTTTTGTTTTTGTTAGGTATGTATTTATTCTATTCTTTTTATGCATTTTTTCGTTTATTCAAGTTACCTATTTACTCCCATGCTCATCATTATTAATGCCGCTTTTTTTTTTCTTTTTTCCCTTTCTTTTTCTTTTTTTTTTCAAAAATCTTCTCCATATTTAGAATTTTTTCCTTTATTTTTAAAATATGAAATTTTAAAATTATATATATATTTAATTTATCTTTTTTTTGGAAGCATGTCATAGTTAAAATTTACTACGAGAGTCGGATTTTGGATGAACATTTTCAAATGATACATTAATTTTCAGTCACATTCTAAGGTTGTCGGTAAACTCAAAGCATTGTATTAATTTTTGGGGGAACATTTTTACTATTACCATTAAATTGTCATATATTACTATAAATAGCAAATTATTATTATTATTCTAGTTATTGGTGTTATCATTTTCGTTATTCTTATTACTGTTGTTGTTGCTGTTATCGTTATTGTAACTATTATTTACATTGCCAGTATTTTTTTTCCTTGTCGTACATCTATCCCTTTTTTTTCTTCAAACCCTCCCCCCTTCTCTCTCTCTCTTTTCCTCTCTCTCTCTCTCCTCTCTCTCCTTCTCTTCTCTTTCTCTCTCCCCTCTTTTTCCCCAAATCTATATATAAAATCTATCTCTAGATCCCCCCTTCACACCAACTCTCTCTATCTCTCTCTCTCTCTCTCCTCTCTCTTTTCTTCTCTCTCTCTCTCTCTCTTCTCTCCTCTTTTCCTCCCTCCCCTTCCCTCTCTCCTCTCTCTCTTTTTTCTCCATTTTTAAATCAATCTATCTCTAGATCCCCCCTTCACACCAACTCATGCACCCCAACTAAAGGCGAGAAACCCCCCCCCTTTTCCCTTAATTTATCATTTATCTTTTTTCCCCAAAGAATTATTATTTAAAGAATGTGACTTCTTACCCTACAAACGGCTTCAATATCCCCCTGTTTCAAATCCACTGCCTTAGATACTATCCTACCTTCACGCTCTTCCCTCTCTCTCTCTCTCTCTCTCCCTCTCTTTTCTCTCTCTTTTCCCCTTACTCTCTTTTCTCTCTCTCTCTTTTCCCCTCTTCTCTTTATCCCATTAAAATACAATCTATCTCTAGATTCCCCCTTCCCCCAAAACTCTCTCTATCTCTCTCTCTCTCTCTCCCCTCTCCCCTCCCCTCTCCCCTCTCTCTCCTCTCTTCTCTCTCTCTCTTTTCTCTCCCCCCTCTCCTTTTCTCTCTCCCCTCTCTCTCCTCTCTCTCCTCTCCCCTCTCTCTCTCCCCTCTCTCTCTCTCTCTCCCTTTCCCTCTCCCCCCTCTCTCCCCTTTTCCCCTCTCTACAATATATATCTTTAATCATCATCATCAGTGTCATTTTTTTCCATAAACTGATCGACAATCATCTACTTCACAGATGGCCCTAAAAAATCTTACATTCCATTCGTTATTTCCTTTTTCTTCTTCTACTTCTTTTTTCTTGTTCTTTTTTTTTTTTTTCTTTTTTTTCCCCTAGTTTGGTTGGGAAAACTTTCATTTTTAGTTTTTTCAACCCGGGAAAAATGAGGCTGCGATTTTTTTTTCTCGGCTTTAGTGACCTTGAGGTGTCGGTCTGTCGGCCCTCCCCCGGTTTTGCCATTTTTAATTTTCCGTATGTCGGGTTGGTCTGTTTTTCGGTCGGGTTTTTGGGGTTCGGTCAGTGGGTTTGGGCGGTCTGTCGGCCGTTTGGTAACTAGATAAAACTGCGTATCCGCATTTTTACTTTTTTCTTTTCATGATTTTGTCGTTTTTTGTTGTTGTTGTTGTTGTTGTTGTTTTATCAGTATCAACATCATTGTCAGCATTCTTATCACTTTTGTCAGAATTACAAAGCATAAATTATTAAAGAAATTATCATTTAATCATTATCCTTCTTAAAACCTACTTATTATTATTTTTGTCATAATTTTTTTATCATTGTTTTTTTGTTATTGTTATTTTTTTTTAAAATTATTACTTTATTATTATTAAAATTGTATCATCATTTATTCATCACATCACCCATCATCACATCATCATCATCATCATCTCATCATCATCATCATAATCATCATCATAAACCACCCTCATCATCATTATTATTTTTTTATCATCATAAATCATATCATCATCATCACATCAGGATTTTTCATTATCATTTTTAAATTTTTATACCATTACCTTCATTATTTATTTTTATTATTTTATTATTATTTTATCATTAAATTATTATTATCTTTTATTGATCTTTATTTTTTTATTTATCTTTTACCATTTTTAAATCATTTTTTATTTTTTTTATTACTATTACTTTTATTATAAATTATTATTACTTTTAATTTTTATACATTATTTTTATTATTTTTTTATTATGATTATTATTATAATTATGTTGTTGTTATTTTTTTCATTGTTTTTCAATATTATTTATTTATTTTTAAATTTATTATTTATTATTAAGTATTATTATTATTATTATTATTTTTAATTTTATTATTATTATTATTATTATTATTATTATTAATATCATTATCATTATCATTATTCTTATTGATATTGTTAGCATTATTAGTGTCATTATCGATATAATTATTTTGATTATTGGTGTTGCTATTATCATTATCATTGTTATTATTATTGTTATTATTATGATTATTTTTCTTTAAATTTATTTTTAAATTATTCCCTTATCTTTATTTTTAAATTTTTTATTATTATTGTATCATTATTATTATTATTATTATCATTATTATCATTATTATTTTTTTTATTATTTTCTTTACATTATTTTTATTATTTTTATTACTGTCGTTATTTTTATTATTTTTATTATTATTTTTTTTAATGTTATTTTTATTATATTTTATTTTTACTACTACTACTACTATTTAACTATTTTTTACTATTATAAATTATCTTTAACGTATAGTTAAAATTTATCATTATTATTGAGGATACTTTACAAATTATCTTTTATCAATTTAGTTATTTCTATTTTCATCATCATTACTGATATCATTATTATCATTATCATTATTCTTATTATTGTTATGATCATTATTATCATTAGGTTTTTTATATCATCATCATGATTATCATTATTTTTTCAGATAATCATCATAATTATCATCACCATTATTATTGTTATTATCATTATTTTTGTTATCATCATTATTATCATTATCATTATTATTTATTATTATTATTATTTTTTATTATTATTTTTAAATTAAAATTAAAATTTTAAAATTATAATTAAAATTATAAAAAATTTATAATTTTTAATTATAATTATAATTATTATTATTTATTTTTATTATTATTTTTATTATTATTATCATATTATTATTATTTTTTATTATTTTTATCATCATCTTTATTATCATTATTATCCCTATCATTAAATCTTTATCATTATTACTATTATTGTTATCTTCGTTATGATTATGATGATGATACGATGATGATGATGTTGAGGATGATGATAATGATTTTTGGGTTTTATTATTATTATTATTATTTTTGTATATTATTTTATTACTTTATTATTATTATTTATTTTATCATCTTTCATCATCATCTCATCATAAATCACCCTCATCATCATCACATCATCTTTCATCATCATAAACCCTCATAATCACATCATTATTTTATTATTTTTATTATTATTATTATTTTTATTATTTTTATTATTATTTTTATTTTTGGTTATTGTTAAAATTATTATTTTTTAAATTAATTTTTTTGTTTTTTGTTTGTTTTTTTTGTTTGTTTTGGTGTTTTTATCATAACTTTACTAATGCGGTTTGTTGTTTTTTATCACCCCCCAAAATCTTTATTATCACCACAGTAACATAAATTTATCATCAACTTTAAATTCATCTTTTTCAAAACAAAAAAAAAAAATACATACAGTAAAAGCAAAAAATTTAATCGAAATTAAAATAAAAAAACGAGATTACAAAAAAAAAAAAAACTCTCTTTTCCCCTCCTTTTTCTTCTTTTTAAAATTTTTGTCTTTTCCCATATTCAAAAAAAATGGGAAGCCGTGTTCCAGCTGTCGTATAGTATTGCATCTGGGCCCTGGGGGGCCCAGCAAAGGGAGGCGAGGGGATGCTAATTTGCATACTTATTTCGTAAGGAAATCTTTTCCCCTTCCAGGTTTTCTCGATATGGGAAAAACGGGGGGGGGGGGTTATTTACCGTGCAGGGGGGGGAAAAGGTTCTGAGCCCTGGCTTTTTTTTTTTTATTGTGTTTTACTTTTTCTTCTTTAATTCGAGGGCTTTTTTTGTGTTACTTTTTGAAATCGGTGGTAAAGGGGCCTGGTTTCACGTGTGAGAAAGTTTTTATAACCTTTTTTTAAAGGATAAACATTATTTATTGATTTTTTTAGGGGACTTTTTTGAAAAATTTTGCTTACCCTATTTAATACCTGTTCCCAGGATTCGATTAAACTACTCATCTCCCCATTATACATCTACAGTTCCCTTAGCTATTTATTCCCTCTTATCAAACTCCCCATTTTAAACAATTTATCTATCACTTTCCTTTCTATCTATCCTCCATTTTGGGCCCATTTTTTTTTCCCTGTCCTCCTATCCAATTTTATTATGTAACCCAACAAGCTTTTCGCCCCCTCCCCCCCTCCACCCCAAATACCGTTTATCGGGCAAAGGTAAAAACACACGCCGGGGGGGAACCAGGAAACCCCCCAAACCCCCCCTCGCCTCTGTAAAAATTCCAGGGCGGGGGGAAAAAAAAAAAAGAGCGCCGGTTCCTCTGTCTTTTACGGCCCCGCCTCTCCTCAGACCCCCGGTGACCTCCCTGAGCAAACTGAAGAAAAAATTTCCCCAAAAGTTGTTTCCTCACCCCATTGGGCGCCGCCCGCTGGAGAAATCCTATTTGTTAAGAAATTTGGGTTGGGAAAAACCCAAATTTTTTTCTGCAGTGAGGGAAAATAGCCGGCGTTTGGGTTTTGGTTTGGAAAGAGCAAAACCTTTCCACTCTGGATTTTGATCGGATTGAGAAAACAAACTCGTGTCTCCGAGATAATTTCGTGCCGGCGTGATTGGGGTATTATTCGCTTGTTTTAATATGCGATTTTAATTTCCCCGCGCTGTTTCATGCCGCCAAAAATTTTAAACCCTTTAGAAATTTTTCGTCGGTTATCTTTTCCGGGTCTTTTGCTTTCTTTGATCCCACTGCAGAGTATAAAAACATTATTAAAATTCCCTTTTTTTAAAATTCTTTTCTGTTTTTTTTAATATCTTTGCAGTAACTTTTTTTTTAAACGGGAAAAACCCAAAAAAAAAAAGGGAATTATAAAGTAGAGTAAGAAAACCCGAAAAATGAAAAGCTTTTAAGGGGATTTAAAAAAAAAAAAATAAATAAAAAAGGGAAAATAAAAAAAAAAAAATAAATAAATAAAAAAAAAAAGCAAGAAGAAAAAAAAAAACAAAACCAAACAGGTAAAGGGTTTGGAAAAATCGATAGACTATAACCTAAATCCTAAACCTTTAACCCCGCCGTTTTTTTGACAGGGCAATAAGAGGAAATATCTTTAATGAATAAACCCATTTTCCCTTCTAATGAATGTTTTAAAAAGTGAGAGAGGTTTTTTAAAATTTACTCTTGTGGAAAATGTTTGTCTTTCCTTAAAGCTACGAATAATAACGCCACGAGGGATTCAGGTTTTGAAAACACCTTGTCCGTTTTTAAAGCGCCGCTCCAAAAATAAAAAATTAAATTTTCCTTAATTTCATTATCTGGGTTTATTTCTTTATAAGCCTACGTTATCTTTTATTTCGTTTTTTTCTTTTTTAAACGTATAAAACACCATCAGTACAAAGTTTTTCTATTGATATTTTTGTTATCAATTTTCAAAAATTATTATCATTATTCCCTTTAATTTTTTTTTCCTTTTTTATTAGCAGTATTTTTTTTGTTTTGATTTTCCATAAATCATCCCCTCTTTTCATCATTTCATTACCATTATCATTACCCATTTTTCATCATCATCATCATATCATCATCATCATCCCATCATCATCATCTTTATCATCATCATCTTTCATCATATCACATCACATCATCATAAATCATCATCAATCACATCATCTCATCTAATCACATCATCCCATCATTATCTTTATCATTATCATCTTGTTATTATTATTATTATTATTATTTTATTATTTTTAAATTATTATTATTTTTTTAGCACCCAGCACCCCTTTCATCGTCATCATCATCATCAACACCCTCACAATCATCATCATCATCATCATCACCCATCATCATCATCATCATCATCATCATAATCATATCATCATCATAAATCATCTTTTATCTTTATCATTATTATTATTATATTATTTTTAAATTATTATCATCACACATCATAAATCACACCCATCATCATCACTCTCACCCTCATCAGGATTATCATTATCATTACCAAAAATATTATTTTTTTTTTTGCTGCTTTTGATCATTATCATTAAAGTTTTTTTTTATTTTTATTTTTTTTCATTGTTATTAATTATTATTTTGTTTTTGTTGTGTTGTTTTTTTGGTTTTTAAAATTTTTAAATTACTATCATTGCCATGAACCATTTTCATATTAAATACGGTTATGACAAATAGGGGGTTTCACGGGAGGTTTTTTTGTCGGGCTCACCCCTGATATAATTCCTTTTGAAATTTCTTTGATGTATATTTCTGACAAGGCACAATGGGAAACCGGTCAAAAAATTTCTCTTTTTTTTGGGTAAAGGGGTTTCATTCTCTTTCCCTACCTTTTTTTTCCCTTTATCATGTTTGTTATTCCCTTTTATTATCATCACCCTTATTTCATATTATCTTTTGTTCTTATCTTTCACTTATCATTTTCTTTCATGGTCATTATTTTTTTTGTTTTTTATCCCAATCTTATTATCAATCATTATTTTTTGGGCTGTTTTTGGGTATTATTTATTATTATTATTTAGGACTATTATTATTTTTAAATTATTATTTTTATTATTTTTAAATTATTATTATTTTATAACATTATTTTAAAATAAATTATTATACTACACTATTTTTGTTGTTTTGTTTTTTGTTGTTTTACTATTATCATTAGTAGTAGCATTATCATTATTACTATTTTTGTTGTTTTTTGTTATTGTGTTGTTTTTTTGTTTTTGTTTTTTTTTATTGTTTTGTTTTTTTTTATCATTATTTTTTGTTAATATCTTTTTAAATTTTGTTTTTTTTGCTAATCCCTTTGTATTTATTTTATGACAATTATTGTTTAAAATAAAAATTTAGAAATACTCAGTAGGAATTTGGCTACTTTCATTTTTTATTTCATCATTATTGTTTTTATTACCAGTATCATTAACTGTTTTTGTTTTTTATTTTATCACTTTTTTTTATTTTTAAAATTTTATTTTTCAATTTTTCATTATGGTCATAATCATTGTCTCAATGCTTTTGGGTTAATTATCATAATTTTTTTATATTTTATTGTGAAATATTATTATTATTATCTTTAAATTATCATTTTTAAACTTTTAAATATTTTTTTATCATTATTTATTTTTATTTTTTTAATATATTTTTGATTATTATTATTATCATTATTATTTATTTTTTATTTTTAAATTTTAAATTTATTTTTTTAATTTTTTTTTAATTTTTTATTTTTTATTTATTATTATTGTTGTTTTTTATTTTTATTATTTATTTTTTTCAACATTAATTATTAAAATTTTTCCCCTTATTATCATTATAATCATAAAAAATCAATTTTTATAAAAATTATTATTATTTTTTTTTAAATTATTGTTTTTTTTTTTTAATTTTTTTAAAACCGCATTATCATTTTTGTTATTTTTTAAATTTTTATTATTATTTTTTATATTTTTTATCATTATTATGAATTATTTTTTGTTATTATTATCATTATTATTAGTATCATTATCACTTTATTGTTATTACATTATCATTTTTAAGATCCCCATCATGATTATTATTTTGATTTTTTATTATCTAATTATTACCTTTATTTTATTTTTGTATTTTATATTATTATTATTATTATTATTTTTATTATTATTAAAGATTATTATTGTATATTATTTTATCATTTTTTTTTTTTTTTTTTTTAACCCCCCCAAAAATTATTATCTTTATTATATTACTACCTCTTTATTATTTTTTACTATTACATCTTTTTTTATTTTTATTATTTTAAATTATTACTACCTGTTCCCTTTTAAATAAACATTATAGTTTTTCTAATTTTTTTTAAATTTGTGCTTGTTTATTCCTTTGGGCCCGCCCAATTTTTTTTTTTTTGGGAAAAGGGTTTTTCTAATGGGAGTAGGGATGTTTTTTTTTTCAGGGTAAAAAATGTTTATTCATCGGGTGCCAAAATCGGTGTTGTGTTTTTTTGTCTTTTTCGGGAAATTCCCATTATATCAATTTCAAAAACCCGCTGTTTCCTTTCTTTCTTTCAACTTTATTTTTCTTTCTTTTTCTTTTTTTTTTTTTTTTTATTATTTTTTTCTTTTTCCTTCGTATTTTAAAAAACTTTAACCTTTTTTTCTCAGGCCCCGGCTTTTGGCTTTATGATTTGAAGGGTTTCCTGCCCGAGCGACTTCCTCTGTGCCGATTTTTTCCCTGGGATACTTTTCCTCTTGTTTGGCTTTTTTCCTCCCAAGGGTACTTGGTTTTTTGTGTTTTGTAATTTCTTCCCCTATTTCCCCTTCCTCACTTTGGGTCATCTGTTTTCCCTGGATACCTGTACCACCCTTAACGCAATTTTTTGGTTCCCCTTATAATTCCCCCGTACAATATAAAAAACTCTTCTCTCGAACACTGTCATAATTTTTTCCCCAAAACCCACATAACATGGCAATTTTTTTTTGGCCCTTCTCTTTGCATTTCCCCCATCAATTTTTTCAAAAACCCAAACCACACATCTGTATAGTGTTTTTTTTCCGGGCATAAAAATTAAATCGGTAGAAACTTAAAAACCCCACAATGATGATGTAGTTATACGATTGTTAGGGTTATATTTTTTTATATGGTTATAAATTTATTATAAAATTCCACTACTGTTTTCCCCTATCATTTTATTTTTTTTTTCCACCCTTTCTCTAATCACCACTATCGTAGGGTACCCATCACCAATACCATTCTTATCTTAAAAAATATTGCGTTTTTATTTTCTTTATTATTTTTACCAATCCCTTTTCGGGATTTTAATCCTAACTTTACCACTGTTTTTTCCCTGCGGGGGCATATTCTATTGTTCTTCTCGTTTTTAAATCTGCTTCATTTAATTTTCTGGGGGGCCCCAATTCCGGGTATGCTGTATTAAAATATTTAAAAAGTTTAATTTGGGCCCTTTTGGGATTTAATATTTTTGGCCACAAATAATTCCTTTTTTTCTTTTGCTGTATTTACTTGAAATTTTACTTACGTCTATGACTCTTTTTTTTTAATCCCTTTTTTTTTTGGGTTTAAATTCCCCTTATTTATTTATTTTTCTTGTCTTATCGTGCCGGGTTATTTCATTCAATCTTTTATGCGTATCTATAATTCATTTATGATTTTCATTTTTTTTCTTTGTGGTTTCTATAGTATCGGTTTTTCATTTTTATTATGCTTTTTTTTATTTTTTTCTTTTCATACTTTTCTTTATTTGTTTATTTCATATACGTTGACCCCGGGTTTTTAAAAAGCGACTTGAAAAGAAACTCCGAAGAAAGCATCAGTGCAGGGGTCATGTTGTTCATAATACTATTAAATCTTAAAACCGAAAGCAGACGACCCAGCATATTCCATGGCGTTCGAACACCCACCCCCCTCCCCTCCCCCCTCCTTCCCCCAAATCTTTCCCCCCGTTTCCCCTTTACCTCTAAAACCCCCCTCCATCCCCCAAATTTCCCTTTCCCCCCACCACCCCCCCCCTACTTCCTCCCTCCACCGTCCCCCCCCAAAACATCTCCCTCTCCCCCACCTAGTCCTTCCACCCATCCACTTCCCCACTCCTCTCCCAAACCATCCCTCCACCCTCACCCCCCCCCCCACTCTTTCCCTCCACCCCACCCCTCCCCCCTCCCTCTCTCCCCCCCCCCTCCACCCCTCCGTCTTCCCCCCCCCTCTACCCTCCCCCTCCCCCCACTGCCCCTCTGTCCACCCCCCCCCTCCCCCCTCCCCCTCCCCCCCCCATTCCCTCTCTCCACCCACTCCCTACCCCACCCAAAGGGAAAAAAGGGGGGCCTTTTTCTAGAGACTTTTGGGGCCCAAAAAGAAAAATTTTGGGGGCGATTTTTCTGCACACAAAGGAGGGGCCCAAAAAGGGGTTTTTATAGGCCCCGGTTTTGGCCCCAGGGAAGCACGAAAGGAGTGAGTTTCGTGCGCCAAAACCCAGGGTTTTCCTAATATAAAAATTTTTAAATTAAAGACTTCATATTGGATTTTTCTTTTTTTTAAAAGGGGGGTAAAAAAAGGGGAAAGTAATTTTTGAAAGAAATTTCGGGGGAAAGGGTTTTTGTCGGTTCCCTATCTCTTGCTTTCAAAAAATTAGGGGACGAATTTGGGTCGGGGTTGGAATATTGCTTAAAGGTGAAGATTGATGGTTGGTTTTTGGGTAGTCTCTCGATGTTTTTTTTTTTTCTTGCCTCTTTACCTTTTTTTCTCTCTTTTTTTGGGTCTTTTCTCTTTTGTTTTTTTTTCTTTCAGTCTTTTTCCCTTCTATATTTGGGGCGTATGTGTATACATGTATTCTATCTCACCCTCTTTTATCTATCTATCCATCTAAAAACTATCTATCTATTTTTATCCCTATATTAATACGTATATTTTAATATATATCTGCCCTATCATTAAAAAATCTATCAATCTATCTGACTATTATACAAATTTATCTATTCCCTCTCTTTTTCTCTCCCCCCCCTTCCCCAGAAACAGTTTGCTCAAAAACCCGGTCACCCTGAATACCACCGGGCCAATACCCTCAAAGCATCATGGGGGGAAAAGTTCGGTAATTCCTCTATACGCGTGGGAGACGCGACATCGCTACGAGTTTAGATTTTCCAAAGCTGTCACCTCAATTTTCCCAGGAGGCGGCGCTGGTTTTATTGGCGACGCCCCCCCGCATTAAAAAGGTAAAAAAACAGCCGCACAGCACCGCCCCACACCCCCCCCGCATGACATTTTTGGCGGAAAAAACTTTTCTGGGGGAAGGGGGGTTTTTTTCGCCAAAAGAAAGAGTGGGAGTTAAATTTCAGGTGAGGTGAACGGATAAAAAAGGGGGATAGGAAAGGGGGGGGGAAAAAAGGGTTAAAAACAAAAAAGGGTTTTTTTGGGAGTTTTAAAGGGAAAACCACCCAAAAACAGAATAAAACTGATCGGACTTTTTTTGAAGCCCAAGAGTCCCCTCATCTGACAAACCCAAATTTGATGGGAACTCCTGACACTAGCAATACGATTAAAATTTCATTTCTTTTATCTTTTGGGGTTACCTTGAATATTTAAAAAATAATAAATTATATTAAAATTATATATATATATATTTTTATATTTTATATATATATAAAATTTTAAATTACATATGGCTGCGCAAATGGCCCGTGGTTTAGACCCATTTGGACCCCGCCCAAATCGTGGCCCCCGGGGGGAAACGACAATTGAGAAAAACGCATTTTATCGTGGGGGAAAGCCACCACCGGGGCCCAAAAAACCCGCGGTGATTAATATATAATTTTTAAAATATTATATTTTATATATATATATATTTTAATAATAAATTATAATATGTGTGGTGTTTTGTGTGGGGTGTGTTGTGGGTGTGTGTGTGGGGTAAAATTATTTTTATCTTGAAAATATAAATATATGTAAAGAAAGGGAAAAAAAGAGAGAGATAATGCAAACACAAACACGCTTTTCCCTTTATTTTTTGTCTATTTCACAAATTTACACGTTTAATTTTAAAAGGTAAAACTTTTTAAAACCCCAAATATTTCCCCCCTTTCCCTTGTTTTCCCAAGTTCGTTAGCTACCTTAATGCTGACAGATAGGGGGAGTGTCAGAGTTTCAGTAGAGTTTGAAAAAAAATTAGTATCAAAAAACTGTCCGGGTTTTGGTTACGGGGCCCCTTCCCGAAGAAGGTTTTTAACAAATTAAAGGGGGAAAAAAGCTAGGCAGTTTTAACCACAAAAGGACGAAAAAATTCATTCCCGGAGGGCCCTTATACAGAGCCCCCAAATTTTGAAAGAAAAAATTTTGGGGAGTCACAACAACAAAAACCTATAAAAAAAACCATTGGAGGGTTCTCGGGCCGCAAAAAAATTCAACCCAGTGGGTTGACTTCTGAAAGAAATAAGATTTCTCCAAAGGAAAGGGGTTTCACATTGCTCGGGCCCAAACGTTTTTCAAAACCACTCGGGAGCTTCACAACATTGCTCTGGTTTTGGGGGAGGAAATAAAATTTTGTAATTGAGGGAATGCGGTATATTTCGTGGGTTCTGCCGCAACCCATTCTCGGTGGCCGAATATCGTTTCATAGCCGAAGCAGTGGGGAAACTTTTCGAAAGGAAAAGGCAGCGTTTCAAAACTCGGTCTTTCCGAACAGAAAAGAAAAACAGTTTCTGTTTCCTTTTAAAACTCTCTTATCTGTCGCCAGGGGTGAGGATATAAGAAACTAGGCCCCTTTGATATAGGATACAAAACCCAAAAAACCTTGTGAATATCCCGCTTAAACATGCCGATATTTTTTTTTACTTTGTAATGAAAAATTTGGGAACCAAATAAAATTAAAAATTTTCCCGGGATTGCATCTTTTTTTAAAGGGAAAGGTTTCATGTTTGACCCGGGCCGTGGTCACAGCATGATATTTAAATTTGTAGTTTTCATTTTGTGATGCTCTTGGAGTGATACGGGTTGGGGGCCCCATTTCCCTTTCCAGGGAGGGGTGCCGGGGGGACCTTTTGGGGTAATCTTTTCTCTTATTTATACCGGATTGCAAAAAGTATCTATAAATAAAATTCTCCACGCATATTTTTTCACACCCCTTTTTGTGTTCATGTACTAGACATAACAGTATAAACATACATACATCACATATTTCAGATATATCGACGGATAAACGGACAGACTTTATAAAATACAAAAACCTACACGTACTTTATTTTTGTGTGTGTGTTTTGTGTGTGTGTGTGTCAATATTTTAAAAAATTTAAAATACACACACACAACACACACACACACCACACACACACACACCCCACACACCCCAACACACAAATAAATAGGAAAAAATTTTATAAAATTATATATAAATATATATATATATATAAAAATACATATATATATATGTTTTGTGTGTGTGTTTTGTGTGCGTGTGTGTGTGTGCTTTTTATATTATATTTTAAAATTTTATAATATATTATATAAATATATATTATATAAATATGCTTTGAGTGTACGTTTTGTTGTGTGTGGGTGTGGTGTGTGGATTGTTGTGTGTGTGTGTGGGTTTTGTATTTGTACCTATATACGCATGTATATGGATTGTTTTGGGCATTTCTTTTAACCCCTTTTTTCATCCCCACAAAAATTTTAAATGGGAGATCGGGGGCAGCTTTTCCTCCATTTTCTATAATAAGATACACTTCCTGGCAATCCAGAAACCATTCGGAAGTTTTTTTTTTAATTTTTCATTTTAGTAAAAACTAGTGGCAAAAAGGGGGAAAAATTTTTCACTGGAAAAGGGGTTTTTTAAATGAAAAAAAAAAAGTCTTTTCATATTTTCTTTTTTTCCCTTTTTTGACACTATTACAAATTTTCCCAATGCTAATCACCCTTTCCGGGGGGGATTTTGGGGAGTAAAGAGGATCGGATTCTAAAAACGAAGGGGGGTTTCCCCAAAAAATTCCCTCGTTTCCTTTGGGGTTCGTTCAGCATTAATGTTTCGGGAAACCGAAAAAAAAAATTGAATTGATGATGCTTCTGATGTTCTAGTCAATTCATACTGAATATTTTTTTTTTTAACGGTGGGTTCATGTCTGACCCCGTGGTCACAGCATGATGCTTAATTGTATTTTTTCCATTTTGTGATGCTCTTGGAGTGAGTACTGGTGGGGCCCCCAGTGAATAGGGGATTTTAATTTATTTGTGTGTGGGGTTTGTGTGTGGTGTGGGGGTGTGTGTGTGTGTGGTGTGTGTGTTTGTGTGTGCCCGGGTGCCCTGTTGTGGGGTTGGGTGTTTGTTTGTTTTGGTGGGGTGTGTTTTTGTGGTGTGTTGTGTTTTATACATTTTAAAATATATATATATTTTATATAATATTATTATAATAATTTTATATATATTAAAGGTGATGGATAAAACGCCCATATACATGTGATTTTAATTACTATTTGAGTGTGGGGTGGGTGTGTGTGTGGGGTGTGTGGTGGGGTTTGTGGGTGTGTGTGTGTGTTGCGCGCGCGCCTTTGTATGTTTGTATGTAGGGGGGTTTCTCGCGTGTGCGTCTGTGTACGTTTGTTTGTTTTTGTGGGGTATCATTGTGTGTGAAAGGTTTTATGTGTAAAAAACTTGCACAAATAATGCTTATAGTAACCCCCCCCCCAAAAAAAAACATATATATATATATATATATATTTTAATATATATATAAAATATAAAATATATAATGGTGGTGTGTGTGTGGTGTTTTGTGTGGTGTGTGTGTGTGTGTGTGGTTGTGTTTTGTGTGGTGTTTTGTGTTTGTGTCTGTGTGTGGGGTTGTGGTGTAATATACGTATGGGTATATGTATATAATTTAATATATATATATATTTTATATTATATAATATGTTGGTTGTGTTTTTTTCCTGTGTGTGTATGTGTTTGTGTGTGTGCACACCCCCCAAAACACAACATATATAATGTATAATTTTATATTTTAATTTATAATAATTATTATATTATATATATATATATTTTAAAAATTATATATAATAATATATAAATATTATATATTAGGGTATATATATATTCATTTATATATATATATAAAATGTATATAAAATATTTTATAATAATTTTAATATATATATATGTATATATATATATATATTAATTTTAATATATATTATATAGGGTGTGTGGGTTTTGTGTGGGGTGTGGTGTGTGTGTTTGTGTGTTGTGTTGTGTGTTTTTATATATTATATAATATATATATAATATTTTTATATATATATTTTAAAATTCTGTGTGTGTGTGTGTGGGGTGTGTGGGTTTTTGGGGGTGGGGTGTTTTGTGTGGTAGGTTTTGGGGGTTTGTTTTGTGTGTTTGTTGTGTGTGTGTGTGGTTTGTGTGTTTTATTTTTGGGTGTGTGTGTGTGTGGGGTGTGTGGGGTTTTGTTTTGTGGGGTGTGTGTGTGGGGGTTGTGTGGGGTTGTGTGGGGTGTGTGTGTGTGTGGGGTTTTGGTGTTTGCCGAAATCATTTTTAACAAGGTATAAAATTAAAGGGGAAAAATGAATATCTTCTAACTTTTCATTTTAAACCGCCATGTAACCAGATACTTTGGCAGCACAGTGAAAATCGCCAGGGGCGCCCGGGAAACGATACAAAAAGATGACAAAATTTAAAGACGGGAAGGAGCCTGAAAAGAAAACCCCCGAGCAGTTTTAGTATATCGCATCCCCTGCACCCAGATCGATACAGCCCCACTTTGGTGAAACGGGACGCGGGTTTTCAAAAACAGGCCGGGAAAAACATCAATTTGACGTCCATCCCAAAGGGGATTTCCCAAGGCCAGGGGTGGTTTACATGTAAAAGGAAGCGGGCGTCTTACCGAAGGGAAAGGAAGGGGAAGAAAACCCTGGAGGAAAGACAAAACAAAAAAAAAATTTTTTTAGGGAAAACTGCTTTTAAAAGCGGGGGACGGAGAAAAATGTAAACCGAGAAATCGGGCAGATTAAAATTTCCCAAGGTCACGGAAGCAAATTGGGGAAATAACGAGTGGGGGGTTTCCGGGGCCAGGTGTTTTTCGTCAGCTCATGTTGATATATATATTTTAAAATATATATTTTATATATATATATATATTATATATATATATATATATATTGCAAAGTAGTTAAAAGAAGATAAAATCGCCCCCGGGCAAAACATCTTTTGTGGTAAAGATTTTTTTGGGCTTTCCCTTTATCTTATACATGAAATTTTACACTTATACATAATTACTTGTATATATGTGTATATATATTTTATATATATATATATATTATTATATAAAAAATTTTAAATATATATATATATATTTTATATATGTATGTATTTGTGTGTGTGTAGTATATTATAAAAATAATATATATATTATTATATATTTTAATATAAAATATATATTATAAATTATATATATAATTTTATAAAATTTTCAATACATTTATTATAAGCACAAAACACACAAACCCCCCACACACAATAATTATAAAAATTATATTATATATATATATATATTATAGATAGATGATGGGATGATGATAGATGATGGGAAGATAGAAGAAAATAGATTTGTGTTGTGTGTGTGTGTTTTATATTTTTTATAATATTTTATTTTATATATATTTTAAAATAAAATATATATGTGGGGTGTGGGGTTGGGTGTGTGTTGTGTGGGTGTGTTTGTGTGGGGCTTTGTGTGTGTGTTTTTGTGTGTATGTGGGGTGTGTGTTGTGTGTTTTTTGTGTGTGTGGTTTGGGTGTGGTGTGAGTGTGTTGTGTGGGGTGTGCAAGTAAATAAAACATGGTGGGGGTTTTGTGTGGGTGTGTGTGTGTGGGTGGGGTTTTGTGTGTGTGTGTTTGTGTGTGTGTTTTGTGTGTTGTGTGGGGGTTTTTTGGGGGAATTTCTAATTCTTTTTGTGCTGTTCTCCTTTCCATATTGAGCTCCCGTTTTTTGGCTTGTGTTTGATTTAAAATATAAAAAGGGGGTTTTACGTGCATTATAAGGTTTCATGAAAGGGAAAAACATAAAATATATGCCATAGAAAAAATCATGGGAAAAAACCCACTCTTTTTTCCAGGTAAGAAAAACGTTTAGAATAGATAGAAAAAAAAAAACTAAAACAATTCTTCTCTCTTTGGGTTTTCAAAAAAAAAATGACTTTTTTTGGGGGAAAAACTGGGATAAATATAAAAAATCCCCTTTTCCAATTTTTTTCTTTCTCCTAAATCATTTTTTTCTGTCTTTCATAAATAACGGTATGCCCCTTTTGGGCAGAAACCATCCTTCGCCCTCAACTCCTTTTTTGGCGCTTTTTTTTCCCAAACTTTCCCCGGGCACCCGCAAATATCTTTGATGTTGTCGCTCGGGATATATAATAAATATATATATATATATATATATAAAAAAAAATATATTTTTAAAAATAAATTATAAAAAAATTAAAATTAATAACCCCACAAACCACACAAAACACACACACACCCCACAACACAACACACACACACACACACACCCCCAAAAACCACACACACACAAAACACACCACCCCAACAAAAAAAAAAACCCCCCAAACACACACACACACCACACCCCACACCCCCACAAAATAATATATTTATTAAAAATAAAAGGATAATATATATATAAATATATAAATAGGTATATATATTATATATTTATATAGGGTTGTATATAAAATTTTTAATATTTTATATTAATAATATATATATTTTATATATATTTATTTTATATAAAATTAATTTTATAAAATGTTTTGTGTATATATAATTATAAAATTATTATATATTTTATATTTTAAAATAAAATTGGTTTTGTGTGTGTGGTGGTGTGTTGTTTTGTGTGGTGTGTGTGTGTGTTGTGTGTGTGGTGTGTGTGTTGTGTGGGGGTGTATCTTATAAAAAATTTTTTAAATATATTTTTATATATATATAAAATTTAATTTTAAATAAAATATAAAATTATATATATATATATAAAAAACCCCATTCCATTTTTTTAATTTTACGGGAAACCCCCGCCAGCGGATGTGAATACCCCTGTTTTCTCGACCCCCCTAGCCGGGAAATAGGGGTATAAAAAAACCCAAAAGGGTACAAGTCCCAAAGTTTCAGTGGCATTTTGTAACTGAAATGTTGTTTTTACAAAAGGGGGCTGTTTGTTTAAAATGAGTAAAATTTTATATTTCTAACAAAAATACACACTATTTTGTGAGATTTATCCAAAGGGGGCAAATCGAAAAAGGGGTTTTGAATTCTAAAATCCCAGACCAAAAAATTTTCTTCCGACGTTTTGGATAACTGGAAAAACTTGCTAGATTTCTTGTTTTTCCCGGATTTCTTGGGGGTTTTTCCCCCCCCTTTTAAAAAAACCCCTATAATCACCACCGGCCCCTTTTCGGGGGTAAACCCGGGACCCGATATCTATGTGTGGAAACTGGGTGATAGTATAACAGTTTCCCGCATCCGACTTGCCACAGGGGTTTCCCAAAACCTTAGAAATGGTCATTGGTGTAAATAATCTATCATGACAGTGGTACCCAAAAAGTCTGCCCCCCCCCCCCCCCATTTTCAGAATGCCTTCAAAATTTTTGTAGTAAGGGATGAGTCTTTCCTCGAAAATTTTATTTAATTCGTAGGTCTTTCCCCCAAAAGCTGCGCAGAAACTCGCTGTAAATTAAATCTTCCGCCGGGTTTTTAAAAAACTCTTCGCCGCAGCAGGGCCCCACCCGCACCTATTCTGTTTTGTTTTCCTTGTGCGTTTTTGGTGAGCGGTTTTTGGGTTTCAAAAAAACGCTTCTCCCAACATCAGAAACCCAAAGGCCATGGGACACGCCAACAGAAAAACGCCCTTCTGCTTTCAGGGGAAAAAAAAAGGATTAGTTTTAATTTTTTTTCTTCCGCTGTTTTCCACACCCGGGTCTGGGGGAATAAAGCGTTGAAAAAATAAAGGTTAAAAATTTCAACCTTGTGTTTTTTTTCCCACCCACCCAAAACCAGTCTCCCCCGTTTCTCAAAATTTTAAAAGTTTCACACCCTTTTTCCCTTTAACCGGGAAATAAAACCTTTGGGTTCCTTTTTCTCCCCACCACTCTTTTACCCGGTTACTCCCCCCCCCCCTTTCCTCTAAAAACCCCTTTTCCTCTTCAGACCTGGAGAGGAAATTAGAAATTTTTTCCAAGCTGTCGTTTCTTTTTTAAATTAGTAGATTTATGTGTGCGGGAGTTTTTTTTTCTGGATGATAATATCAACAGGGTAGAGGGGTTTTTGGTCTTTAAAATTTTATGTATATGTGAAGGGAATTTTACATTTATAACTTTCATCCAAAACAACCCATTTAAAAAACTGCTTTTAAATAAATTTTCCCAAAAAATAACGGCGTTTTTATAATGTTATTACCCATTTTTTTCTGGGCCAGACATCATTTGTTTTTATTTTTTGTCGCACAGATTTACTATCAACTTTTAAAATTGCAATTTGGCTTTCCATTTGTCTTTAATAAATACTATTTATCATCATCTTTTTTTTATTAAAATTATCAAAATTTTTATTTTTTTGTTGTTTTTGCTGTATCTTTAATCATTATTTTTATTTTTTATTATTATTAAATCATTATTTTTATTTTTAATTATATTTTTATTTTATTTATTATTATTATTTTTATTATTATTTGTTTTTTTGTTTTTATTATTAGATTACATATCAATTTTTTCTTTTTAAATTATTATCATTTTTTATCATTATTGTTTTTTTGTTTTTTTGTTGTGTTTTAATTTATTAATATTTTTATTTTTTTAAAATATTTTTTTTATTATTTTTTATTATTATAAGTATCATCATCATTATTGTTATTACATTTTTTTATCATTTTTTTAAATTTTAAATTTTTATTATTTTTAAATTTTTTATTTTTTTAAATTATTATTATTTTATTGTTCTTTATCTTTATTATTGTCATTATCTTTATCATTTTTCATTATCACACCCATTATCATCTTTCATAATTATTTTTATTATCTTTGTTATTATTATTTTTAATTTATTTTTACTTTTTTTTGGTTATGATATCTGTTGTTGAAAATATCTTTTTTATTTTTCGGGATCATCATCATCATCACATCATCATCATCATCTTTCATAATCATAATCCATCATCAAAATTTTTCATTATTATTATCTATCATTATTACTATAATTTTTATTATTAAAATTAATTTTTTATCTATTATTATTATTACTATCATTTTTATTATTACATTATTTTTTATAATTATTTTCTTAATTTTAAATTATTGCATTGTTATTATTATTTTAAAAATTTTAGTATTATCATTTTTTGTTTTTCACATTCACCACAATAAACTATATTAGTATTTAGCTTTACTATTATTCTATTACCGAATTATCATTATTTATTATTTTTTATTATTTATTATTTTTTATTATTTTTTTCCTTTTCTATATCTTTAAAAAAATTAATTCATTATCATTTCATTAATTATCATATTTATTATCGTTATTTTTAAATTTTAAAATTTTTATTATTCTTTTTTATTTTTTTGTGTTGCTTGATTGAAGTTATTACCCATTAAAATTTTTATTCAAACCCAATTAATGATAAAAAATTAATTATTATTTTTTATAAAAATAATAATGAAAAACATTAATGTAATAAAAAAATTTAGTAGTAGAAAGTTAAATGTATTGGTGTAGTAAGAAATTATAATAGAAAAGTAAAAAATTTAATAAAGATAATAATAATAAAAAAATAATAAAATAATAGAAAATAATAAAAAAAAAAACAACATAAATAATAAAAATTAATGACTTAAGGGATAACGTGTAATAATGGGAAATAAAATAATAATAACGAAAAAATAAAAATTTTCATAAAAAATATGAAAATTTAGAAAAAAACTTTTAATAATAATAATTTTTTGGGTTTTTAATAACACAAAAATGGTGGGGGGAGGTGATGTAAAAAAAATCAATAATACCATCAAAAAATTAAATATATTTTATGTAATATATTTATAATATATTATATATATATAATATAATATATATATTTTTATATACATACATATATTTGTGTGTGTAAAAATTTTAAAATATATATATAATTTTATATATATATATATTTTAATATATATATATAGAAAAACAGTAAAAACAAATTTTAAAATTTAAAAGTGACCATTTTGCACTAAAACCCCTAAAAGGGCAAAAAAAACACGCTAATGAATAAATAGAATTGAATAAAATAAAATAAATAGACAAATGAATAAAGTAGACGATATGTCAGTATCCTGAATAAAAAAACTGCAACTTCCCCCCCCAGTTTCGTCAAAAGGATTTGGGGAAAGAGGTTTGGCAAGAAAAAAAAGGGACCCAAAATTGCTAAGTTTTTTTAAAACGGCAACACACACGGCGGTATTTTGATGAGGGGATTTTAAGTACAGCAGCGCAAACCCTACTTTTCTAAAAATTACTACAACTCGGTATTATTTTTCCCTGAAAAAAGATGAAAAAAGGCCCCGGGAAAAAGGAAAAACATGAGTCTACTTTAAAACACTGAACCCCTTAGTTTTTCATCTTCTGTTTGGCTTTGGGGTTTCCCTTAAGTATTTCGTCTTTAGTTTGGGGGTATTTTTTTGTTTTCTTTTTCTTGTTTTGGGGAAATGGAAGAATGTGAATTGGGCGGCTCCAAAAAAGTCAAACCCATTAATGAGGGTTTATTTTCCCCGATAGGGGAAAAAAAAA
Source organism: Penaeus monodon (assembly GCF_015228065.2). Lineage (NCBI taxonomy): Eukaryota > Metazoa > Arthropoda > Malacostraca > Decapoda > Penaeidae > Penaeus > Penaeus monodon. The sequence goes on from NC_051393.1 coordinate 18,664,771, forward strand.
TTTCTTTTCTTTCATTTTACTACAGCAGTTTTAGGGGTAAAATAGAAACTTGTTCTAAAATTTTTTTTTCCTTGTTAAACATAAAAAAAAAAAAACCACTTCAGTTATTTAAACCCAAAAGGGGAAATGTCTCATTTTAGCCCTCGAAAATTTTACTATACTCAAAATTCGGCCCCAATAACAAATACGAAAAAGTAAACATCTCTCTGAAAAAAGAATGGCCAAAATTTACAAATCATTTCTCATCCTATTATATGCATGACGTGCCCGACGGGGAAAACCCTGTCGGGGAGGGATCTGAAAGACGGGGAAACCCCAAAATGACTCCCGGGGACGCCCAAACCCCTTCTAAGTCCGTCTTAAAAGGAGTCCCGAAAAACCCAGGCCCCCTTTTCCCCTTTGGGTGAGAAAAGGGGAATTTATCTGAAAGACATTTTCCAGCACCCCTTTTTTTTTGTCTTCGTCCTAACACAAGACTCGCTTAACTCTAAGCTGGAACTATCTCTCTAAATAAAAGATTTATATAAAAAAGGTGTCACACAAGGACCACAGTTAGGTTTTTTTCCCAAAACCAATTTTATTGCCCCGATACTGGCAAATTCTCCATATGGCAACTTCTCTCTGACTTGCTTATCATTTCTCAACTTCGTCCCCACTGCCGGGCTCCAGGGGGGGAAAAGTTTTCGGAACCAAAACCCCTTTCAATTACCCATTATGGTTTTGGGGCCGAAACTGCCAGCGAGGGCAGGGGGCAGCTTCCAAAGCGTGTCTTGATTTCTGAATATAACTTAATCCAAACGCCCCCCAACCCCATGATTTGGGGAGTGCCACATCTAGAGAGTTAGGAAATAAGTGTCAAGGTATAAACATAAAGTGGAAAGTATTTAAGTCGTACGCAAAAAAAAAAAAAAAAAATTGGGAAAAAGACCCGGAAACCCGAAATAAGATTAACGCCCGGGTCATTTTAGGGGAACATACCCTGGGTCCGGGCCCAAAAACGCTCTTTTGCCAGTCCCAACCCCGCTCCCTCAACCCGTGATTTTCCTGGGTTTTGACCATGCGTAAAATTTTTCACAGGGCATCATTTCCCGGGCACGACAAAAGGGTAATGTGGGAGGGACTAGAAACGGGGGCGAAGCGGGCGTCGGCCCCGCCCCTGTGACCTCGGGCCCCCCGGCGGTACACAGTACAAAACCATAAAAGTGGAATGTTTTTCATAATTTTCCCCCGCCTTGCCCCACCGCTTTGGGAACTCTGTACATCTCAAGTTCCTCGCTATGGCTTTGGCAGGTCGTGATAGGATAATTCACCCTTGAAATTCACCCGCAAACACAAGAAGAACGCGCGCTATGAAGGAAACTCTTTCTCTCTGTTAGGACACGTGGATTAATAATAAATCAATTTAACACTAAGTGGGGATGCAGTAAAAAATTATAGAATAAACCGGGCGGCTTGGCCCCCAAAATCACGTTTTTAAATACCTTTGGGGTAATACTGGCCCGCTCGTCCCAAAAAGGGAAGTTACCCCACACGGAAAAATAACTGGGGCCCATAATTGGGGTTTTTTTTCAACAACCCCAGGAACCAAAGGGTGAGGTGAGGGCCTTCTAAACCCTAGACAAAATGTTCTTTTGTGTAGGGAGGGAAGTCACGGGAGTAATTTTTCCTTTATTTTTTGTCTTTCACCCAATTTTCCCCCCTTTTCGCCTTTACCTTGGGCCTAGGAATCCCCTTAAAATTTGAAAAATTTCCCTTTTCAAGCTGTTTTAAGAAAATGAGCAAGGCATACGATTTTAATGGGCATAGAAAAAGGGTTTTGATTCATTTCCCCAGTCACAGACTGAAATATACAGACCTAACGATTTCGTGAAACTTACTTTTATTGGGTTTCCCCCATTTTACACCCTTCATTCGGGCGAGGAAAACAGGGGAAAGAAAGCAATTTTTCAATACAAATGGAATTCAATACAGCCAGTTAAAAAAAAACATATTTTCGAAAAGCCTTCCCTATGTCCTCATTTAATTTTTACAAAAAAAAACCCAGTTTCCCCAAATTTCCCCGAAAGGGAAAGCATAAAAAAACTCAGATCCATAAAAAAAATAGGTAAAAAAACCCAAACATAATTTCTTTCAAAAAGCCGGGAAACTTTCATAATACAATTTAATTAAAAATTTAAAAATTTCGACCCCACAGGTCCCTTTTTTCAAAGTAATATTTTCTACATCGTTTTAAAACTAAATTACAAGACGCGGAAAAAACAAGCCCAAGATAAAGGGGTTCAAAAAATAAATAAGTAAACCCCCAAGGGTTTTATAGAAACATTAAGGCACATGTTGAAACCATTACATAAAAAACAAAATTTTAGTTATAATATAGTGTAACCAAAAAATTTTTTTTAAAAAAATCAGAATCATGTTAAAAAAAATACATGCAAAGATACAGAAAAAGGCAAAATAAAAAAAAGAACACTGAAATAAAAAATGACATTATCACCTCATCCGCTTCTTGGTCGCTTTGAGGCAAGTGGAGCACGCGCTTGTCATTGGGTACAATCACTGCAATCGCACTCAGATACATTCGTCCCATAGTGGAGGCCTCCCCTGGAAAAGAAGGGGGGGGAAAAGGGGGAGAGAGGGGGAAAAAAGAGAGAGAGAAAAAAAAGAGGAAGAGGGGGTCAGAGGAAAAAGGGAGGGAGAGGGAAAGAGGGGAGAGAAGGGAGGGGAAAGGGCCCCACCCCACACCCCACATACAGAGAAGAAGGGGGGGAGGAAAAAGGGGGAGAAAAGAGAAATAAGAGAAAACCCCCCTTTCCTCCATCTTTCCCTGAGAGAGCAAACCCCACGGGGACCTCGAAATAACATCACTCCTTTAAAACTTTATTTCTTTATCTTTTTTCTTCATGTCACCGGGCCTTGATTACACTACGGGTCTATCGCCACGCACACCAAAAACTCTCATTTTCATCTCACTTTTTTAATCCCTTTTTAAAGTTTGGGACTCCCCGTGAAAACCCCATCTCGGGTCTCAAAGGGGGACGTCGTTTTAAAAAAGTGGACCATAAAAAAAAACCACAAAACTTTTGAAAAATGGGGTGTCGTGAGGGGGGGCCCGGGCACCCCGGGGGGTCGATGGGGGTCCCCCGAGGGCCTACGGGGGGGGCCAAAAAGATAAATGCGGGGTTTTCCGTCGCCCTCAAGGGGAAAGCGTCCTGATGAGGGAAAGGGCCAGACTTTTTGCGGGAAAACTTTAGATCCAGATTGGAAAGTTTTTCGTCGGCCCCGCTAGGCGGGGGAGTTCACGGCTGTGCCCCAAATCCATGCTTCCCAGGGCATGGGCTGATGTTAAAACCCCTTATAACGAAACAAACACGGATGGGCTCTTCAATTTTTTTAGTTTTTTTACTGTTAGTTTTTTTTATACAATTAAAAGCCACCCCTAAGAATCCCAAAAGGGGAAAATGCCGATGGGCCCAAAGGGAAATTAAAACCCCAGAGGGGCCCAGCCCACCCCTTTCCCGACCGGGAAATTTCAAGGGGCCCCACGAGGGGGCCCCGCGCCCCCCGGCCGGCACGGGGCCCCGTTCCCCCCATCTGGGCCCCGAGCCAGCATTTCTTCAGCAGGAGATTTTTTCCCGTCCCTTGAGTTTGTCAGCAGTGGTGCCGCCCACGTTGCTTTTTATCATTTATGGTACTCGGTTTCAACGTTGGTAATTAAACGTTTTAATTTCATGCCCTTTTTAAAGCCCAAAACTGGGGCCCTTTTTTTACTGTGGTTTTGGGTTTTATATTAACGGGATGCATTTCTCAAAAGTTAAAACTATGGGTTCCAAAAGTCAACCAAAGTTTTTCCCGAAATTCCGGGGAAAAGGCGACAGGAAACGAAAAACCAAATTCAATTTAGCACGAAAGAACTGACGGGATGAGTTGATTTCTATGGGCTGGGGCGGAAGTAATTTCTCCCCTCCCTTTTTTTTTAAATATAGGGGAACCCCTAGCTTTTTGTCCCTGTTGCAATGGACTATGTTTTTGTTCGCCCTCGGAAAAACCGACTATAAAATGACGTTTTTTAAAACCCTTTTAGCTATACTGTATATGAAATGTGATAGGGCATATGTATGTAAATGTATATGCGTACCTTTCTTCCGTAAAGTGATACATCAAAACAGCCTTTTTGATATCTGTATTGAAAGTAAAAGGCGATTCGGTAATCTTTTGTTCAGGAGTTTACGCAGGGAAACAAGTTGGAAAGGGGGTGAGGGGGGAAAGGGGGTCTTTCGGGGGAGAGGGTGCCACCGCCGCTAATTTTAGAGCCGTACTCCTGGCGACCACCAGCGCCCTCTCTCTCCCTCTCCCTCTTTCTCTCCGCCGGCCGCGCCACCCCTCGCCCGCCCCCGAGAAACTAGTCCCATTCACCTGAAGCCTCTATAACGAGGGCAGCAGTAAAGACAGGGTTCTCCGAAGCCCCTTGCCGCACGAAAGGGGCTAAGAATCACAGGGGGGAGGCAGGGGATTTTAGGGTTTTCAAAACATTTTTTTTTTCTTCCTTTTTTGTGTTGGGTGGCGGGAGGGGGGGTCTGTGAATTGCCAGCGCATAGTTTTTCTTCCTTTTCTTGTTTTGGAATCAGCGTATGATTGAACTGAATCAGCAGGCTTCGATCAGGATCTTTATATAAAACTTTTTAAAAGGTTTCTTTGCACTCAAAAGTGGGCTTATTTTTTTACAAAAAAAAACCGATTCCCAGGGAAAACCTTTTACCTGTAACCCCACAGATGAACTTTAAACGGGGAAATCTTTTTTAAAGATTTAAAAACCCAAAATAGAAAAAAGTTATAAAAATAGATAATTATTGGTATAAGATAAAACACCTCTAATAACAGAGCTAAGAATAGCTTCGTGTCTGTAGCAACTTCGCCTGCCCTCCTCGTTTGGGGGATAAATAAAAAAAAAAATCTCAGCTCGATTTTGAAATTCCACCGTATTGGGGTAGGTTTAAAAGGGGTAGAACCCAAACGAAAAAAAAGTTTCTTTTCTTTTAAACTCACAGGCATTTTTTGTTTCCTCGCTATATATATAATCAAACTATTTATCTCTATATTGTATTTACCACTGATGCTGACAGCATGTAATATCATTAGTTTATGATTTGTCTCGTAGTTTATCAAGATGGACATAACCAAGATGGCGAGCGTACCACTTTTAGAAAATTCTTCGAGTACAGATCATCTTCGTTCAAACTAGTCTGGCAATGGTACCCAAGCGCTTTCGAGCCGAGCCCTACACGTGATGCATAACAACAGTGTGTTATTTGGCTTCTTCCCAGATGAACAGGAAAGAACACGACAGAAATAAACGTACGGGGGAATGGGCGTTTTTTGTTTGTTTGTTTGTTTGTTATGATTTTTAGATAAATTTACTTTAGCGGAAGACTTTGACTTGTACGAAATGAATAAAATAATAAATATGAAATCGCCATCTTGCGTTTGGTTCCCCCCGCGTGGGGCCCGACGGCGGGGGGAAAGTCTCCCCTGGGAAAAAGTGGGCGTCAAAGCAGGGGGGGTGGCTAATCGTCACAAGCGGTACACATCAGGATCGTCTGATATGTCAAGGCCGAAAAGTAATCTTCAAAGCCGACTTTATTCTTGCGTCCCAAAACCATAAAAGGCAAAAATATCCAGGTTTGGAATATGAAGAAGGGTGAGCTACGAACCCCCCCATGTCCACCTGGCCCCTGACCCTCGCGGGGGTTTTATGGGCCCGGGGGAGGCTCAGCTTCGGGAACCGGCTTTTTTCCTTATCCTTTGTCTTGCTTTTTCTCTCGCCTCCCCCGGTGAAAAACTAAAAAACAGAGCATGCAGGAAAAAATTTTTTTTTTGTGATATTTCGTTTTCTAAATTTCCTAGCCTCCCCAAAAAAACGCAAAAAATTTTGGCCCTATAATGCGTGGATTGAAGAGTCGGAAAAACCCCACTGGACAAAAGAGCAAGAATTTTGGGAAAACTTAATATTAAAACACGGGGAAATGGGCCGTCTCTTTGGGGGACTGGGTTTTGGGAAGGGCGAAAAACATGGGGTTTTTTTGATGATTTACCCCTTTTATTCCTTTTATTTTTTTTACTTTGATCTATTTCCTTTTTCTTTTTATGTATTTATGTTTTTGTGACATGCGGGCCCCACTTTTTAAACCGTATCCAATTTAATTTCCCCAAAAAGCAAATCACAGCGCGTTTCCCCCCCTTTCCCCCCGGGGAGGGCCCTTTTCCCTTCCCCGGTCCTTAAATTTCTAGCACCATCGTTTTTGCCCGCGCCGAGGGGTTTGGGCCCGGCAGCGCGATCCCCACCACACCTTTCTGGCCTTGGGCCCCCAGCAAACCAAGGGGTGATGAGGAAAAGAACAAAAAAAAAAACATTTGATTTAAGGATTTTGAAAAATAAAAGAACCGTTGCAAGAAAGACTACAGAACAATCATACTCCATCAAGGTTACATCAAAGCACACCTAAAAGAGAAGAATGCACGTGGTATAACCAACTCAGAATGATTTAGATTAGTAATGGAACACGTCACTGCAAAAAGGGCGAAATGTTTCTCAGCACGATTTCCCCTTTCACACCTGTTGGGTGGGGAATAAAACCTATACTAAAATATTAAAAAATTTGGGTTTGTTTTAAATTTTAAAAAGTTTTATTGCATTTTTCCACTCTATATACCATTATACACTACATATTTTTTTAGTAAGTACAGAAATATACCAAAACGAATACACATATTAGTAACTTATGTGTGAATACACAGCGCAGTGGTGACTACTGGTGTGGCAGACACGCTTGGCTGGCGCCAGGAGCTTGAGGTTTTTTCTTTTGGGGGAAAAAAAACCCCAAAAAAAAATCGACATTTAAACAAAAATATATTAAACCTAGGAATACGACAGATTTCTGTAATTGGGGCTACAACGTTAACCGCTAAAAGAGAAAAACCCTTTTCTGGGTTAAAACCCCCAATATGACGACGACTGGGCCTCTGGCCCCCCTTGGCGTGAAGGGCGCCCCGTCGCCCCCAGTGACAAACCCCTGCTTAAGGGCACAAAGAGAGCCGAGACTAAAAGGGCGAAACCCAAAGGTAAAGGAAACAGGGTACCAAGCCGCCTGCAGCTGCTCTAGGGTGCTCTAACTTCCACACCTTAGAAGAGTATTACTGTTTGGCTACATGTAAAAAAGAAATAATAATAATGCACTCGTTCGGCTTCACTTTTGCAGTTGCCACTTCGTAAATAGACTTCTAAAATTCTAAATCGCATAATTCTCGTTTTAAATAAAGTTACTCAAATTTCCCGCGTGTCGTTGGGTTTTTTTGAAGGCCACGCAGGGTCGAGGGAAGACTTCGTCGTTGGTTTACGCCCTCTCTTCGCTTGCTTTCTTAAAATTCGGAAGAGACTAGGAAGGGAAGTTTCTGGAGTTCGATTGCAGGATTCTGGCTATGTATAAGTGTGCTTGTTTGTGTGCTTGTGTTGTCCATACAAAAGCCAAAAACACTAGTGTGTGAGTGTGTGTGTGTGTGTGTGTGTGTGTGTGTGTGTGTGTGTGTGTGTGTGTGTGTGTGTGTGTGTGTGTCCTTGCGTGTGCCTCCTTGCAACTCCCGCTAGTTTAGGATCCTAGTTGACTCTCCTGCAGTAATAGCCAAGGGACTTGCACTTCTCACAGAGGTGTTGTGGATGGACTTTGGGGGCTGGTCCAAAAAATCGATCGTCTGGCTTGTCGAGGGGCCGCTGTAAGGGAGACATGGGGGAACAATGTGTTACTACAGTGGGTGCTAGATTTTGTAAAAAAATCATCAGGCAAAAAAAGGGAAGTTTTTCGTATTTATAAAAAATTCCCCACGACCCAAATTACGTGCATGCGAGGAATTTTTCAAATATAAAGAGTCACAGCATAGCATCAGCGCAAATGTCTAGACACTTACATCAGTCAATAACGCCACCACAAAAAAACTCAATTCAGATTACGGTAAAACACTGGAGTTAAGACAACGTTAACAAAATATTTTACACGGGACCAAAAAACGGTGCTACCCAAAAACCCGTCCCTGCACACCCTTTAAAAACAAAACCCCACACAGGGGAGGGCACACCCCAAAATTTATTTGGGTGTGTGTGTGTGGGGTGTGTGGGTGTGTGTGTGTGTGTTGTGTTTTTTGTGTGTTGTGGGGTTGTGTGTTTGTGGGGTGTACATTATTACTAATCATTTGTTTGTTTGCGGGGTAAATATTATATTTCAATATAAAAAAGTTGGGGTGGTAAGTGTGTGTTTTTGTAAACTATCTTCTATCATCTATCTATCTATCTTTTATAATATATATATATATATAAATAATTTAATATATTTACATATATGTGTACATTTTTATATAAACATATACATGTGTGTGTGTGGGGGTGGCGTGTATGGGTGTGTGGGTGTTTGGGTGTGTGGTTTTGGGGTGGGTGGGGTGTGGTGTGTGTGTTTGTGTGTGTTGTGGTTTTGTGTTGTGTGTGTTGTGTGTTGGGGGTGTGTGTGTGTTTTGTTCATCTATAAGGGATATATAAAATTTTATATATAATATATAATATAAAATTTTATATATATATATTTTAAAAATATATAAAATAAAATTTTACATATATACTTATATAGTCCCCAAAAAAAAATGTGGCTATACAATATGTATATATATATATTATAAATATATATATAATAGAATATAATATATATATTATAACATATATTTTATAATATATATATATATTTTATATATATATATATATATTTTGTATATAAATATGAAAACAAAAATATATGGATATGTGTACATGTATATATATATATATATATATAATATAATATAAAATTATATATATTATAATAAACATTATTATATATATATAATATATATATACATATCAATTTCTTAAAATATACATATATACATATCCCATATTAATGATTTTATGTATGTATGGGATGTAAAAAAGTATATATATATATAATATTAAAATTATATATATTATAAAAATATATTAAAATGTATATATTATTATGTATATATATAATATAATATTATTTTTATATATATATATATATTATATATTATAGTGTATATTAATATAAAATAAAATATTAAAATATTTTTAAAATATATATATATGTATATATGTGTTGTGGGGTGTGTGTGGTTTTGTGTGTGTGTGTGTGTGGTGGTGTGTGTGTGGGTGTGGTGGTTGTGTGTGTGGGTGTGGTGGTTTGTGTGTGTGTGTGTGTGTGTGTTTGTGTGTGTGTTTGGGGGGTGTTAAATTTGTTATTAATTTATAATTTTATACAGTTTTAAAATTTTATAAAATATAATTTTATATATATATAATATATATATTATATATTTTATTTTATATATATATAACCCATATGTATGGTTTTGTGCACTCATATTTTTTTTTGTTTAAAAATTTTATATTTAAACATACATATAAATATTTTTACATTTTCCCTTATATTATATATAATTTTAAATTATATTTTATAATATATTTTTAATATATATATATATAAAAACACCCCAACTATATAAAAAAGATATGTTAATATGGGAAAGTTTTGTGTGTTACTGTGTGTGTATGTATATTTTTTAAATATATTTTATTTTATATATTTTAAAATATTAAAATATTATATAATATTATACAGATATTTTATATGTATGTTGTGTTGTACGGGGTGTTTTTTAATTTTTTTGTGTGTGTAATATATATAAAATAAATATTATAAATAATATATATTTTTATATATATATATATATATGTGTGTGTTTGTGTGTGTGTGTGTGGGTGTGTGTTGGGGTTTTGTGTGTGTTTTTTTTGTGTGTAGTGGGTGTGTTGTGTTTTGGGGTGTATATATTTTCATTATGTGTGTAAATATTTTATATATTTTAAAATATATAATTTTATATAAAAAAATATATATATATGTGGTGTGTGGTTGTGGGGGTGTGTGGTGGGGGTTTTGGGTTTTTTATTTTCATATATGTATATTATATTATATATATAAAATTATATATATAATTATATAATATATATATATATATGTGTGGTGGTGTGTTTGTTGTGGTGTGTGTGTGTGTGTGTTTGCGTGTGTGTGTGTGTGTGGAGTGTGTGTGTTTGTGTGTGTGGTATATTAATATTTTATATATATATTATTAAATATAGCATAAAATTAAAAAACCTATAGTAAAGTTAAAAAAAAATAATGGCACTTTCACCCCACACACACACACCCACACATCACCACACACACACCCCAACACACACCCCACACACACACTACACACACCCACACGGGACGCGCACACACACACACACATACACCCCAACACCCCACACCCTTACACACACACACAACACACACACAAAAAATACACACAAAAAACACAACACACACACACACACACACAAAACACACACAACACACACACACACACACGCCCCGCAAGAAAGCACACACACACAAAACATACCCCACCCACATGTGTATATTGTAGGGTATATTTATTTATTTTTTATTTAAATTTTTTTATTTGCCTTTTTGTTTGTTTATTTTTTTTTTATTCATGTGTTTTTTTATATCATTTTTATTAAAATTATGATACATATATAAAAATATTAGATATATATATTTTATATATATTAAAATATATATTATGTAATTTTATATATATATGCATATATATACATCCATATATCTATCTATATATATAATATAATATATAATATTAAAATATATGTTTTTGTATATAAAATATTTTATAATATATAAAATTTTATATGGGATATATATATATTTAAAACCCTGCTTTTGTTTGTGTGTTGTTTTTGTGTGTGTGTGTGTGTTGGTGTGTGTGTGGGTGTGTGTGTGGTGTGTGTTTTTGTGTGTGTGTGTGAGTGTGTGTGTGTGCTGAGAAAGATGGGGGTCAGAAAGAGTGAAAAAAATGAACAGAGAAAGACATGCATATACACATACGTAACAAACATCCGCGCATATAACGAAACACAATATTCCCTACATAATGATAAAAAACAAAATACACAAAAACACTATTGTTAAATGAGCTCACAAACCGAACACGAATACAGAAAGACATGCAAAACCAGAGAACCTTTACTTTGATGTTTTAAAACCCGAAAAAACGCCCCATCTCCACGGTTTTTTCCGGGGGCCAAAATCAATGGTTTTAACAAACTATTGCTAAATGGTTTTCTAAAAATTCCTTTCCCCAAAATAATAAAATAAAAAAAAACACCAAGGAAAATCACCAATTTTACCCTATTATAAAACCAACTGAAAAAAGCCAGTACAAAAAAAAATCATTATGAACTGTGTAAATTTACCATCTCAAGTAACCACCACAGTCAGTATTATGAGATTATGCCCCAAAGGCCAAAAAAAGAAAGTACCCAAAATCTCTACAGTTTTTGTAAACCCCTGTCTCCAAATTTATTATCAATAATTCAAAAGCTTAGAAAAATCAATGACCCCCAAGCAGGAAGTCCAACCCCAAAAACCCCTTTCCCTTTTGAATGAAACGTCCCAAAACAGGATGACTCCACCGTTTTTCGAAACAAGGTCAGAGTTAAGATTTTGACAGAGAATTTTGGGCGGGCTGCAAAACCTGTATTTTTCGCAATTTTTTCCAAAATACAAAGAGCCAAAGAGCCCCAAAATAAAACTATCATTCACGTACTATTATTTAAGGATCCATTTTTTGTAAACTAATCTAACCCCCGTATACGCTATCCCTCCTACCCACTAAAAACACGCACCGGGAAACTAAAAGCCTAAAAAGGGCCTTTTACAGCGGGAGAGAAACAACGTCGTTATGAACCAACTCACATTTTCTAGGGTACAAAACGGGCCTGCTTGTTTTGGATACACTTTTATGCGGGGATTTGATGCCTCCGGCCGCAGTTTGGCCCCCGAGTTCCCGCTAACCATTTTCCCTTTGCATTCGTTGGGGGCCGGAATTCGCCGAAAAAATCGCCCTTTTTCCCCCGTACGGCCCTGAGGGCCCCCGCCCTTTGGGGCGTTCTGAGGGTGGGGAAAAAAAAGTACCCCTTTTTTGTGCAGGGGGGGAAAAGGCGCCTGGGTTTTGTGAAAAAGGGGGCCCAGAGGGGGTTTTTGGTGGGGGAAAGGTGTTAGTACATGGGGTTTCTTATATAAAAACCGTCTTATCAACACTGATTAAAAAATTTTTTTTTACCCCTTTTCCACCCGGTCTTGAAAATGGTCCTCGGAATATTTCTTTTTTTTATAAAATTTTCCTTTAAAAAATTAAGAACCAAAACTTGCTACTAAATGGCGCTATGGTTAAGGACACCATAAAGTTATATGGATTTTAAATTTTCAAGCAGGATACGTCCACATCATTGCTATTTACAGGAAAAATGCACTTCACCATCTCCCCCCGACAAATTTTAAAGAAAATTTTGGGGAACTCCTGGCAATTTTTGGATTAAAATTGGCATCTCACCTTTAAAATTAAAAATTTTAAAAGTATTTTTAAACATATGCATCGTGTATTCTAAAATCGCCCGATAAATTTTATTTGGCCCTATTGTTTAACAGTAATGTGAATAGGACATGTCTTTTGTAAACATCAAACCTGGCATGTACTACATATTGCCTGAATAGTGATAGTGGAATATGGTGTTTTTGGTATGCCCGAATGGCACCCATGTTTTTTCGCCGGAAAAGGGTCGGCCCTGGGTTGGTCGCAGGGCATGTGAGAAAACTTTTTGAAAGTATTTTAAACCCCCTTTTTCTTCGTTAGTTCATACGTTTCATTTTCTTTAAACGTGGATGTGTCCCCCCCAAAGAATTTTTTCATTTTTATTTTGGAGACTGAGTCTGATATGCATGACTGAGTATCTTTTACTGCCACTTTTAGTAATATTCATTGCGTTCCGATTACAAAAGCAAGTACTAAAAAGGTTTTATTATACCGGCCCTGCGTGAACTTTTGCGTTTGGTGAGTGTGGTTAAGGTGCTTGTGTGTTTGGACACATTTTTATTACTGAAATGCAAAAAAACCCCCCGTGTTTTGAGAGCACCGGGAAAACACACCCACGTTTCCCCTTTGGTTTTTTCCAGCGGGAAAAACCCGGGGTCGCTCACCATACGGACGAGGGGCACTTCCGGCTCAACGGGACATTGTGAGGAGACGGGGGATGGGGAGGGCGGGGACCAGATTCATTCTGTGGGAATCGGTTGATGTTTCTCTCTCCACTGAATCTACTCACGTTTTTGTTTACGTGTCGGAAAACTCGGGGGTTGTGGGTTTTCAAAGACGTTCGTTTGGGGTTTGGACCCCAGGGGGTGAGTAAAGGGGTGGGAAATTTTTTTAAATTTAATTTTTTTTTGGAAAATTTTTTTGTTTTTTTTACTTCTTCAAGCGTGTCTGTATACTTGTTTTACGTATATGAAGACGCCCAGAAAAAATAATTTCCAGAACATCAAAATCCCCAATATGCTTTTGACTTAACCCGAGAACAAACATTGAGAATGGTTTTCTCACCTGCGGGCAATTTTTTTGATGGAAGGCCCCCTTTTTGAAGCACAAAAAGGCCCAGGGAGTTGGGGGGGCAGTTTCCTCCCCTTTTTACCTTCTTGTCAAAGGGGCCCAAATCAGCCCCAAATTTAGGTTTTGGGCCGCCAACTCTCCTGGGAAAAACGAAAAGGAAAAAAGTCCGAGTAATCAAATAAACCCGCAGTTTTTGTTTATGAGGGGTCCGAAGCGTTCAGGTCCTCCTCATGCCTTAGCTTTCACTACAGCGTTCTGAGGTTTCAGTCTAAATACAGGACTTTCATACGCGGTTCTACTGTGCTGGTTAAAACTGCTGCCCTTCCCTCTTGCAAAAAGGGATTTTTGAAAACTGGGGAAGCCCCAAAAGGGGTTTTTTTTTACATATTAGTTTGCTAGGGCAAAAAGTTGTTTCGCCAGAATTGCTTTATTTGTCTTTTTTTCGTTGTTGTTTTTTCTTTTGTTTATTCAGTCAACTAACCCACAGTTATTCGTCATCAGAAATGCAATAAATTTGATTTAGTAACAGCGCAAAATTATTCTTCATATTTTTGGGAAGAAGCAAATGCATTGTTTCGTTTGCCTTTTGTTCTTTTTGACTTGTTTTTGATGTCCTCATTGGGTTAGGAAAATCAAAATAACATAAATAGAAAAGAAAAAAATTGTGCAGCATGAAATTTCACTGAAAAAATTTGGGCGCAAATACTTAAACCCCTGCCCCAGACAATTTTAAACATTTCCCTAATCAATTTTTCAACTCAATTAACGTATCGGAACATTCAGTTTAAGAATTATACATATTTTCAGTTTTACTAACCGATTATTAAAGAAACAATAAGCAATAAGCTGATTCATTCCAGTTTCAGGAACTTCCTCTCAAAATGTTTTTGGGCAAAAAAGATAGTTATACAGTTCAAAAATCGTTTTTATATTTTTGACAGAAAAAAGTTGCTAAAAAAAAAAGACCAAAAAGCTAACATCAAATGGGAAAATTCCCTTTTTAAAATTTTGTAACATATTAAACACAAGGAAATGGAAAATTAAAAGGAGTCGTGTTAGGGGGCCCCCTGTGAAAAATGCGTGTACGTAAAATTAAAAGAAAACCCTTTTTTTTTCTAAAATATTTGGGCATATTTGCTGAAAAAATACTTTTCTTTTTTTCGACCAATAAAAGCGATATTGACAGTAAAGAAAACACATTTCATCACCGCACTGGTTTTGTTGTCAGTGAAAACATTTAGGCCCCCGTTATTAAGGGGCAAAATTTTCCTTTGATGCAACAATCCCCCAGTAAATTAAGGGCTTTTGGGGCTTTCATACAAACATGTTCTGTAATTTTTTTCCTATCATTTCGTCATTTTGTTACTTTTAAATTAACGAAAGCAATTATTTACCAAGACGTAACCCGTCATTACCTCCCGGTTTTTCAAAAAATTTCGGAAAAAAATGGCCGAAATATAAACTAGGGCGATTGGTTATTGATATTCGGTAGCCTGCCCTTTTTTTTTTTGGGCTTTGCTTTGTGCATGGGTGCTTTTAAAACCCTTTTTTCTTCTCGTGTTACAAACAAATTTTTTGTTTTTTTTTACACACCCTGCGCCCTTTTTTTTTTTAAAAAAGGGGTATGCTCAGCGCTAGGTAGGGTTTAAAAGAAAGAATTGGGTAAAGAATTGCTTTTTAATTCCCTTTTTAAAAATTTCCCCGGGAAAAAAGGTCTTCATTTGTCAAAAAACCCTATTTTAACAAAGATAATTTATAATTTTCTTCACATTCTGACACGTCTGGGCATCGGAAGTTACCTTCAAAAAAACATTTAAGAAAAAAACAAAACACAAAACACACACACACACACCCCACCACACACACACACACACAACACACACCCCCACACACACACACACACAATCACACATATAAAATATATAATAAATTTTTTTTTATATATATAAAATATATATATATATAGATTTCACACAAAACAACCCCACACACACAACACACCCACAATATTAATATATATATATAATATTAATATAAAAATATATATATATATAAATTTTATATATTTTATTATATATTTTAATTTATATGTATAAAGTGTGTGAGAAATAAAATATCCCTAAAATTTTTTGTGTGTTTGAAAAAAAAATGAATTTTAAATATATATATATAATATATATATATTTTAAAATTTATTTATAATATATTTTAATACATATATAATTTATATGTGTTTTTGTGTGGTGTGTGTGGGGTGTGGGTTGTGTGTGTGGTGTGTGTTGTGTTTTTATGTGTGTGTGTGTGTGTTTGTGGTGTGGTTGGTGTGTTGGGGTGGTGTGTGTGTGTGGGTGTGGGTGGGGTTTGTGTATGTGTATATATATTTTGGGGGGTATAATTTTGTGTGTATGTATTAAAATATAGGGTTTTAGTGTTGTGGTGTGTGTTTGTAAAAAATATATTATAATATTAATATTTTATAAAATATATAATATATTAAAAATAAAAATAAAAAATATAAAAATATTATGTTTTATTTTAAAAGAACATTTTTTTTCTTTTTTTTTAAAAAAAGATGGGAAAATTAAAGGTTTAAAGCGGGTAAAAAATAAAAGGATAAAAAGGAAAGAAAAGAAAAGATGAAAGGAAAAGGATTCAGTTGATGGGGAAAAAAAAAATACTAAATTCAGAAGTATATCCGGCCCCTGAATTGGGAAAGGAGTTTTATAATGTTGAACGAATATTTTATTTTCTTAAATGATCTTAAAAACAGGGCTGAGTTAGACGTAAGCTAATAACAGTAATAATAATGACAATAGCAAGAGAAAATAGATAAAAAGGAAAACAGAATACGGTAATAAATGGGGTATATAAGTAAATATCGCAGCTTTTGAAAAGTCTTGTGGGTTGTGTTAAAGTGATCGTACTGTGGTGAATGGCGATTTTAGAAACAAAATTCAGTTTTTAAAAATTTGTAAATTGGGTATATTCAAGGTGTGGCAATGAAAATTATTGATTTCTACATGGTTACTGCATCATCAGAAACAGTAGTAAATACAAAAAACAAGAATGGGTTCTCGACGCGCTTCGTACGAACGGTTTGTATAATCTGTTCCCATCTATTATCTTTTCTATCTATCTTTTATATATATATATTAATTTTTATATATATATATTTTATATATATATGTATGTATGTATTAATTATATAATATATTTAGATATTATATATAGTTGTATATATATATGTTTGTGTGTGTGTTTGTGTGTGTGTGTGTGTGGTGGTTTTGTGTGTGTGTGTGGGTGGGGTCTGTGCGTGTGCGGGGGTGTTGTGGGGGCGTGTGCGTGTTCGTGTCCCTTTTTGCGGTTTTTGCGTGTGTATTTTGCCTGTGCGTGGTATGGGCTGGCATGTGCGTGTGGGGTATCAAATAATTAAAGTATGTATGATGTTTTGTAGGGAAGCAGATAGATAACAGAAAAGTAAATTTTTGATTTAAAGGTTTTGGGGGCAGTCAAACTTTTTTGAAAATTACTGCCCGAGGTAGAATAATCATTAGTCTTTTTACTTCACCTCTTTTAGAAGGAAGGACTCACCTATACTGCCGTTTAAGCTGCTGCTGTTAACGGGACTGTTGATCCCGTTGAGACCGTTGCTGAAGCCTCCGGTGAGTCCGTTGAGCGAGGTGAGGGAGGTCAGGGCCGTGATGTCCGTGGGCGTGAGGCCGGTCAGCCCACTCAGCAGCCCTGAGCTCAGCCCGTTGCTCCCGTTCAGAAGGGAGTTGAGGCCGCCCATTCCTGACGAGCTCAGGCCGCCCACGCCCCCGCCGAGCGCGCCCACGCCGCCGCCCATGTTGTTGTTGATGTTGCTGAGGCCCCCGCCCAAAGGGGGGGCCCAGGGGGGGAGGGCGGCATGGAAAATTTCGCCCCCCCACCCCCCCACGCCCCCAGCCCCCGGGCCAATTTCCCCCAGGTTGTTCCAGCCAACCCTGCAAACATTTTTGTTCTGTGGAAGGCAAGGAGGAAAAGGGGGAGTGGATTTTTTTTTAAAATTTTTTGAAAGTAAAGATTTAGTCCCTTGTTTTTTCCCTAGGCCCCCCCCCCCCCCCCCACCCCCCCCCCCCCTTTTTTTTTTTGGACATTTTTTTTTTTTTTCCCTCAATTTTTTACCCCCCCCTTCCCCCCCCCCCCCTTTTTTTTTTTTTTTGGTTAATGCCCCCCCCCCCCCCCCCCCTTTTAAAAAAGGAAGAAAAGGAAGGAAATGAAAAAACGGGAAGAAAAGAAGGGGAAAAAAGAGAAGCGAGGGGAAGAGATAGAAAGGGAAAAGAAGGGGGAAAAAAAGAAACCCAAAAAACCCCCCTTTGGAAAAAAGGGGGGGGGGGGATAGAGGGAGGGAAAAAAAGGGGGGGGGAAAGGGGAAGGGGGAAGGGGGGGGAAAAGTAAGGGGGAAAAAAGGGAAAGGGGGAAAGGGAAAAAAAAACCCCCCCCAATAAAAAAAATAAAAAGGGGAAAAAATTTTTTTAAGGGGGGGAAAAAGGGGAAAGGAAAGGGGGTGGGGGTTAAAGGGTTAAAGGGAAAAGGGGAAAAAGGGGGGGAGGGAAAAAGGGATGAGGGGGGGCAAATGATTTGGAAGGGGGAAGGGGGGGGGAAAAAGGGGGGTTTAGGGAGGGGGAAAAAGGGGAGGGGAAAGGGGAAAGGGGTGAGGGGGGGGGAAAGGGAAAATAAGGAGGGAAAAGGGGAAGGAAAAAAAAAGGGGGGAATGGGGATGAGGGAAAGGAAAGGGGAGATGAGGGAGGGGAAAAATGAAGGGAGGGAAAGGGGAGATGAGGGAGGGGAAAGGGGAAAGAAGGGGGAAGGAGGATGAGGGGAGGGGAAAATGATGAGGGAAGGGAAAGAGGGAGGGGAATGGGTGGGGGAGGTGCAAGGGGTGGGTGGAAGGACAGGAGTGAAGGGCGAAGGAAAGGAGATAAAATATTGAAAAAAATATAAAGAGAAAGAGAGAGCGTGAACTGAAATTAGATGTCTGAAACTGTTAACCTTATATTGACCTTAACACGATTAAGTGCGATTAAGTGGAATACACCGGATGTGAAATAATTATCGTTAAGCATTGTAACTGTTCACACCGCAGGCTGTATTAGCATCACCGTATTACCAACAATAATAATGATAGTAACAAACGTAATGATCAACAGGATGTGATGATAGCAGTAATATAATGGTGGTAATACAATTTGCAATACCGTGTCATCAAAGGAAAGAAATATTAATTATTCTGATGCAATGAAAACAACGACAACACGAATAACAAGGTAATAATAATATCAATCTTGTTATATTCTAATTTCAATCGTGATGTAGCAAAAAAAAAAAAAAAAAATCTTTGGAAATGCCACAATCTATCTTATCTATCTTATCTATCTATCTCTCTCCACATCTCTCTCTCTCTCTCTCTCTCTCTCTCTCTCTCTCTCTCTGCTTCGTACGACTGCGAAAGATTAAGTTGTTCTCCAACTTACCAACCTGAACAGATTCAGTCAAAAGATGGTACTTTCTACTCCGGCCTAATACCAAAGAGCCAGACAGAGGGTGACTGATGACAACTTCGCATGTTCGCAGATTTAGGAGTTTTCGTAAAGGATAGAATAATAAGACGGCTTGATATGTGCAAATGAGCTTGCATCCTCCTCCTTATTTACAAGCTCGGAAGATCATGAACATCTGAACAAAACAGTTTTCCTTTGCCCCCCCCCCACCCGCCCTCCAACCCGCCCTCTCCATTTCCCAATGAATAAAGTTGTAAAGATTGTTATTGTGATGAGATTAACAGTAGTAATGCTAATATCGATACGATGGTATGAATGATGTGGTGAAATTATACAAAGTAAAATAATAATAATAATAATAATAATAATAATAATAATAATAATAGTGATAATAATAATAATAGCAATAATAATGATAATAGCAATAATAAAATAATAATAATAATAATAATAACAGTGTTAATGATGATTACCATTATGATAGCAATAATTGTGATAATAATGATTATAACAATAATATTGATAATGATTATAATAACAATAATAGCAATGGGCTTAATAGTAGTAATAGCAGTAGTAGTAATAGTAACGACGATGATGATGATGATGATGATAATAATAATAATAATAATAATAATAATAATAATAATAATAATAATAATAATAATAATAATAATAATAATAATGATAATAACAATAATTGACATAATAACTATCACTATCATTATCATAACCATAATTACAATGAAATTAATAACAACAATGATAATAGCAATATTGATATCAAAATCAACAATAATATCAACAACAATAATAATACTAAAATAATACTAAAATAATAATGATAATAATAATAATAATAATAAGGATAAGGATAATGATATTGATAATGATAATAATAATAATAACAATAATAGTGATAACGATGATAATACTAGTAACAATAACATTAATGATAACACTATAATAAGCATAACGGTAATTGTAATAATGACAGCAAGAATAATATCAATAATAATAGTGATGATGACGATAATGATGATGATGATGATGATGATGATGATGATGATGATGATGATGATGATGATGATGATGATGATGATGATGATGGTGATAAACACAGTAAGAGAAATAAGAATAATAACTATGTTATGAAAATAATAAGAGTAAAATAATGATAATAGTACGAATAATAATGGTGATGATGGTAGTCATGATGATAATGATGATAATAATAGTAATAATAATAATAATAATAATAATAATAATAATAATAATAATAATAGGAAGGAGAACATTAATAACAATAGTGATAACGATAACAATAATAATAATACCATCAGTAATGATATTGATAATAATC
>NC_051393.1:18700269-18705269 GCF_015228065.2 Penaeus monodon
TATATATATATATATATGTGTGTGTGTGTGTGTGTGTGTGTGTGTGTGTGTGTGTGTGTGTGTGTGTGTGTGTGTGTGTGTGTGTGTGTGTGTGTGTGTGTGTGTGTGTGTCGACTAGCAACTCATCCATCCATCTCTCTTTCTCTGTTTTAATCAAAGTATCTGTTTACGTGCCCATCTGCCTAATACTCTCTGCTTATGAGTAAGCAAACATTTTATAAACCTTAAATCAGATATACTAGCCACCATAAGCCAGGCTAAAAAATAAACGCACAGATGAATCAACAAATGTATATCACTAGAATAAAATGTCGGATAAATAAACGAATGAGTGAACACGTAGACAAGTTAGAGAGATGATCGAATTATCGGCACATGTTAAGGTTGTCTGCCAAACCTCTCCCCCCGGGACACCATCCCTCTCTCGCCCACACCCAGGGTTATTAGTGGAGCAAACACCTGGGGCAGCACGCAGATACACTCACGCACACATACACGAAGAGATAGGGACATACATAAGCAGGTACCATGACACAATTACACCTGTAAACAGAGACAGAAGCACATACTCTGAAAAAGTTATCACGTCCGTAGAAACAACAACAGAGAGCGGAGAGGAGGGGCCTGAATCAGCACTGCATACAGTGTCAGCCGAAAATAGCCCGCCGAATGCTCAGAAAATGCCCGGCATTCGGAACGAGCGGCGAGGAAAGGGTTGAACGGCTTACCTGCGTGCTGTCTAGAGGCGGGGGGTTTGGTTGGGACGTCCCTCCTGCTGCTGCCGCTGCTGCTGCTGCTGCCTGCTGGTTGTGATGGTCCGCGAGTGTTAGATATACCCAGTTGAGCAGCTGGGCGGGCGCGGCGCCCCCTGGGAATCCGCCGCCGCTACCACCCCCGCCCAAATTCGCCTCCAAGCCGCCCATCACGGAGCCCCCTGTAGACGCCCCTCCTCCGCCGCCCATCGGGGGCCAGGCCTCGGGGGGGGACGGCACCATCTTGCCCCGAGGGATGTTCCGGGGGGATCCTCAGCTCTCGCTCGCCACGGGGCTCGACTCGTCCAGCTCCTCGGCTCACTCGGACACTTTCCTTTTCCCCTTCAGTAATTCACACACAGGCATGGACCCGCACACGTCATCCACTTGGAGGCGGCCGCGTTCTTTGAGATGTTAAGCAAGAGGACCCGAGGCGTCTGCGTGGCTCATCAGCCAGACCTCACGGCTCAGGACACTTCCTGTCAGCCGAGTCTTGCCCTCAGCACGATGTCACTTCCACTCGCCCTTACTCTCACCACGACTGTCACTTCCGCGTCACATTTTTCTATCAACTATCGGACCGAACTTTTTTCACGCTCTCTCACTCGAAACAACCATGTCACAATCGCATTGCGTTACGGATGACTCCGGGCTCCTGCGTTACGTTACGGCGCTGAGTATATCGGTGGCGACGTGCACTCACCCCCTTCCGCCCATCGCCTTGTCGGACACGGAAGGAATCACTTTCGCAACGTTATGGCAGCATCGTCTCCGAGCGCGACGGGCACAGGGGCACTAGAGAGCAGGTGCCAGGGCGGCGGCGGTGCCTCGAATGCCCAGGCATCTGGCACTGGCACCCCCCAGCCCCCAGTTTTAGCCTCCCCTCACACCCCCGACTTCCCCCTCGGCCCCCTCCTCCCCCCTGGCCTCCCGACATGCCAGGCCGCCAACCTCTTCGCCCTCGCGGAGTCTGCCCGAGGCGTTGTTCTCTCACGCAAACCCTCGGTGTTCTAAGGCCTTCGGCTCATTTTCATTGGCGATTTTCAGTGCAATTAGGCATGCAGCTCTCGTGCGAATGAAGGGATTCGTTGGAGAGAGATTGGTGTAACTGATGGCGGGGTGCTGGGTCCTCAGCCAGCGCGTATTTTATTACAGTGCCTCCCCTCAGTCAAGACGCCTCTGCGTCCGAAACCCTACGCTCGCTCATATGCACCATCCTTTGGCCGACACGCGAAGACAAAACCGAAACTCCGAGTGAAAATTACTCTTTTTTCTTTCCTTTGGCCATCGAAAGAGCGTAACAAATTCGTCGTGAGAGAAAACGCCAGTCTATTCCCGACTGAAAACGGAAACGTAGCAATGACTCATAAACACCACTGTCGTCGGTTTCTTTAGCGGGAGTGAGAGGGTGGTTGTTCGCGCGCAGGAAGAAGGTCGAACCCACCACGTTAGGAGGGGAGGTCTGGCCTCACGTACACTGGGATGCCCCAACCTCCTCCTCCTCTTCCTCCTCATCATCATTACACACACACGCACACAGAAAAGCAGAGGAAATGCTCCTGATGTATCGTACCACTGTGAGAGAGGCTGTGTAGGGGAAACGTGTGAGAGAGGAATCATAAATCACACAATAAACCTGAAGATATAACTCGTAATTTAGATATCTCTTCGCCTTGTACTTAGTCCTATAACCTAACAGAATGTAGTAATGACTCGTCTCGTAATAAATATAAGAAGAAATCACGCAGCACGGGCAAGAAAAGCCATAAATTGTCCATCGCTCCGAGAATCTGCTGCCAGACAACGGCGAGAAGTCACTAGGCGCCGCTCTCGGCCTCTTGAGGAACAACAGGAGAATCTTTCGTCGCGGTGACACTTTCCAAGGCTCGCTTATTCTGCTCGTTTGATGCTGTTTCTTGTCCATTTTTCCTTTTCTACATCTAGTTCGTTTTGTGAGTTGGGTTCATTTAGGTAATGTCATTTTATTTATTCCGACATCCACCGGTAATTCTTGCATGTCGCTGGTTTTGCACAGTATATCATCCCTCGTATATGATACATTCTATCTAATTCGCACAATTTGCTCAGTTAAGGTGCGAATATAAAATTTAGTTGCTTTAGATTTTCCCTTTCTCTCTCCCACTATATTCTATCGTTCATTTTCACCACGTTTCATTCTAGGCTTGCTCTTGTCTACAGTCTATTTTGCATTAAATAATGTTTTGTCTATTCTTTCTAATTATCCTTTCTTCCTCATTCTTCATAGCTGTAAACTTTCCAGCTTTTTTCTCTTATTCTTTCCGAACAAAATTACGTAGATACATTCCATCATACAAGTTAGGCGATGGAATTAATGAACACATTATTAATAACATTTACGATTCGAGGAAAAACACACTGTTAATAATGAGCCCCTATTGATTTAAAACAAATAAATTCGCGAAATCAACTGCTATATCATAAGTATCCAGCAGTTACTTCTTCAAGCAGTTTGATATAAGAGCTTAATCAGCAATCTCGGTCGAAGGAACTCTAACTGATTGATAAATTGGTTCCTAACAAGCGGCGAGAAAGACATGGGGGCATCTCCCAGGCCAGAGGGTCTGCCTGGACGTATGTGTGTATGTACGAGTATAAACACAAATACTTATATATCTGTGTGTGTGTGTGTGTGTGTGTGTGTGTGTGTGTGTGTGTGTGTGTGTGTGTGTGTGTGTGTGTGTGTGTGTGTGTGTGTGTGTGTGTGTGTTTGTGTGTGTGTGTGTGTGTGTGTGTGTGTGTGTGTGTGTGTGTGCGTGTGAGTGAATGAGTGTGTGTGAGTGTACACACACACCCACACACACACACACACACACACACACACACACACACACACACACACACACACACACACACACACACACACACACACACACACACACACACACACCATATATATATATATATATATATATATATATATATATATATATATATATATATATATATGTATGTATATATTGAGAGAGAGAGAGATATCTTATAATTGTTGGTTTTGTTATTACTTATTACATTGTCGTCCCTAACATTATTAATATTACATTGGTAATTATCTTGATGTTATTGTCTTTATTGCATATATTAGCAATCATAATTGGGTTGATAATAACACTATCAATGATGTTAATGACACTAAAACTATTACAATCCTTTCTTTAAAAAGGGGTGGTACCCATGTTGCCATTACGACGATAAGCGATTAGTTTTAGTAAGATCAAGAAGTTTTTCTTTTCTTTATATATACCATTACATTGTTGTTACTACCCCTACAATAACATCAATATTGACGACAAATATTCTTCTCATTTATTGTCACATTCACGAACGTGTGATGTAGGAATAAGAAAACGCTTCCCTCTACACGGCGCTGCCACCCCGAACACCCGCATTTCCCTTTCGCTCTCGATGCATATGGCAACTATAGCCTCGACCCGCTGCCCCTCCGCCCTTTCCCCGGCGAACGTAAACAAAGTAGCAATGTCTGGGTCGTCGGGAGGGCCAGCTCGGCTTCGTAGTCGGCGGTGTCGCGTGGGCGGGGCTGTGGCACTCGATGTTCTTAGCTTTTTTTTTTTTTTTCCTCTTTTTTTCGTTCTTTCTTTTGCATGTATATAGATGTGTATGTAAATATACATGCGGAGATGCGCAAGCACATGTAAGTATATTGTGGATATCTGTATGTATGAATATATGAATGTGTAAATGTATATGTATATATATATACATAGATATATGTGTATGTATATGTATATATATACATATATACATATACTTACATATATATATGTATACGTACATCATATATATAAATATATATATATATATATATATATATATATGTATATATATATATATATATATGTATATATATGTGTGTGTGTGTGTGTGTGTGTGTGTGTGTGTGTGTGTGTGTGTGTGTGTGTGTGTGTGTTTTATTTTTTTATACATATTGTGTATGTGTATGTCTATATGTATTATTATATTACTGTATTTCCGTATGTATGTGTATACGCGTGTGTGTGTAAGGGATGCTTATCTTACCCTGCATTATCTGGTTAGCTGAAAAAGGCAGAAAATCCCCATTTACATACAAAATACTTCTGGCATTGTCTGCTGCACCTGCATTAATAGAAGAAGGACATTTGAAAATAAGTATTCATGAAGTGTAATTCAACACTATATTTAATAGTATCTGAAATGAACAAGATCCTC
>NC_051393.1:18727769-18730269 GCF_015228065.2 Penaeus monodon
CCATTGCCAAAAACGCCACAGTTGCTCTCAATAACATCTGGAAAGACGGACAAAGCTGAGGTTATTGAACTCATTAGTTTTCTCAATTGCGTCATATGGTTCTGAGTGTTGGGTGCTCAAGAAGATAGACAAGACAAAGGTCAATAGTTTTGAACTATGGTGTTACAGACGAGTACTACGTATTAATTGGACAGAAAAGAAAATGAATGATGAAGTGCTGAGAAAAATAAATTGTAAAGACCGGCTGTTGGACATCTTGAACAAAAGGAAACTAAAGTTTATTGGTCATGTGATGAGAAGTAAAAGTATTGAGAAAAAATTGCTGACAGGGATGGTGATAGGAAACAGAGGAAGAGGCAAACCGAAGACAAGACTGAGCGACATCAAAGATATTAGCGGGCTGACGATGGTACAAGTGGAAAGAAAAGCGCAAGATCGAGTTGAGTGGCGAAGGACGGTGGAGAGGTCCACGGCTGCTCAAACATGAGCATACCGTTACTGATGATGATAGCCTGGCTATTTACGTGAATCGTTTTCATTTACAATTTCATCTAATCTTTGCATATGTGATAATACGGCCAATAAAGCTATAGTCATATACATATATGTACATATGTGTGTGTATATATATATATATATATATATATATATATATATATATATATATATATATATATATGTGTGTGTGTGTGTGTGTGTGTGTGTGTGTGTGTGTACATATATATATATATATATATATATATATATATATATATATATATATATATATATATAAATATATATATATATACTTTAGTTTCCTTTTGTTCAAGATGTCCAACAGCCGGTCTTTACAATTTACTTTTCTCAGTACTTCATTATTCGTTTTCTTCTCCGTCCATTTAATACGTAGTATTCGTCTGTAACACCACATTTCAAAACTATTGACCTTTTTCTTGTCTATCTTCTTCAGCACCCAACATTCAGAACCATATGACGCAATTGGGAAAACTAATGAGTTCAATAACCTCAGCTTTGTCCGTAAGGTAATGCTTCGGTCTTTCCAGATGTTATTGAGAGCAACTGTGGCGTTTTTGGCAATGGCAATTCTTCTTTTTATCTCCGGTGAATCATCATATGTATTAGTTAAAACAGCTCCAAGATAAGTGAACTCTTTCACATTTTCTACAACCACTCC
This sequence comes from Penaeus monodon, assembly GCF_015228065.2. Taxonomy (NCBI): domain Eukaryota; kingdom Metazoa; phylum Arthropoda; class Malacostraca; order Decapoda; family Penaeidae; genus Penaeus; species Penaeus monodon. Next base: position 18,728,947 of record NC_051393.1, read on the forward strand.
ATTGATTGTAACATGCTCATCATCGTTCACTGCCGGTTATCTTCAAATCTTCATGATCTTAGTTTTCTTGGCATTAAGAAACAAACCAGCCTTTTCGCTTGCTTCTCTAACTTTATCTAACAGTTGTTGTAGTTCAATGATACTGCTGGCAATTAAAACTATATCATCGGCGTATCTTAGATTTGATATTTTGTATCCTCCAACATCTACAGTTCCTTCAAAATTCTCTAGAGCACCTCTCATAATTGCTTCAGAATATATAGTAAAAAGGTGCGGAGACAGAATGCAACCTTCTCGTACTCCTTGGTTGACTTTGAACCATTCTGTTAACCCATAAGTGGTTCTTACAGTTGCTTGTTGTTGGTCATACATGTTTTTTATTAGTTGGATGATGTGCTTCGGAAACCTCATATCGTTCATGTTATTCCAGAGGATAACGTGATCAACAGTATCAAAAGCCTTTGAGTAATCGATGAAACACAGGTATAGAGGTCTTTCTGATGTTCTGTTTTTCTCTATGATCAATTTCAGATTTAGAATCTGGTTTCTGGTACCTTTTCCTGCTTGCTCATCAGCAATTTCTTTTCTTAAATTCAATTTCATTCTTTCAGCATTAATTTTCCATAAAATTTTGCTGGTGTGACTAATTAATGTAATTGTCCTGTTATTGTTGCATTGGAGTGCATGACCTTTTTTAGGTATGGGAGTAAAAATTTTACCCAGTCTTCTGGCCATCTTCTTTCATTCCATATTTTCGTACAAAGTTTGTAGAAGTATTCAACACTTGCCAGCATTCTTGATTAGTTCTGCTGTTATTTCATCTATTCCCGGGCTCTTGTTATTCTTTAATTCTTTTATGCCTTTTATAACTTCGTCTAGCAGTGGCGGTGGTTCATTTTCGCTGTCATTGAGTCCAATTAATGTTGTTGTTAGATCTTTATTCTTTTTGTATAGGTTGGAACAATATTGATTCCATCTATCTTTGACTTCTTTTCCATCACATAAAAGTAATCCATCTTCAGTTTTGATAGTGTCCATTGTAGGTTTAAATTCCGTGTAATGTTTCGTATTCCTTGGTAGAGTTCTTTAGTTGTCTTATTGATAGAACAGTTTTCAATTCTCTGGCAATGTTCATTTAAATATTTTTTCTTATCTCGTCGATATAATCTTTGAATTTTTGTATTTTGGGTTTTGCAAATTATATCTTCAACTGGATTATTGATACCCTTTGATTTTAGGCATCTCCTTGTTTCAATTTCACTTAGTGTTTCTTCAGATATCCAGGGGGAATTTGACTTTTTCTTTTTGGCGATAGTTTCTTAA
>NC_051393.1:18735269-18745269 GCF_015228065.2 Penaeus monodon
ATTGAAATTATTATTATTATTATTATTATTATTATTATTATTATTATTATTATTATTATTATTATTATTATCATTATTATTATTATATATACATATAAATATAGTAGAGGTCACTACAGTCGATGAGCGTATAATGGTATTGAGGCTGAAGCTTACATTAGGCTTCATGTCTCTTATTGCTTTGTATGTTCCTACGGATGTTTATGAACTTGATGTGAAAGAGATGTTTTACGCCAAACTCGCATCTGTGACATACACCTGTCCTCGGCGAGATATTCGTAATGTTCGTATCTGGCTACAACCGAGCTCGCTGTGAGATGTCTGTCAGCCCCCATGGCACAGGAGCTGATCCTAGCAGTGAGAAAAGCCTCCTTTCCGGGATTTTGCTAGATCCTAGAAATTGAAGATTTCTGGCTCTTGGTATCAGCGTTCTGACCCGTCGGACGTGGTACAGCGATACGGGTATGTGGCTAAGGAGATCCCCATATCCTCGTTAGCACTCGTTGGGGGGAATCTCCAGAACTGCAGGGTGTATCGGAGCGCCGAGTTCTGTAGAACTGATGATAGATTAGTTGTGGCTGTTCTCCGAGTCCACTTCAGAACCCCTTGTCGTTTCAATGAACACGCTAGGGTGCTTCACGTGGAGAGGTTGAAGGAGGGGGAGTGTACCCGGGACTTTGTTGAGGCTATCTCTTGTCGTTTCACAGCACTTGGGGGCCTGACAGACCCTTTTCTTCTGTGGGACACCTTCAAGCATGAAATGCTCGATGCAGCCCATGAATCGATTGGTGAATGCCCAAGAGCAAGACAGAATTTCATCTCGCAGGAGACAATGGGTGCAACAGATCCCTGTTGCACGGCTCGACTGTCAGGGGATCGCAATTTGCATTGTTACCTGGTGCACAGGAATAGGTCACTGCTAAGAAGGGACAAGGAATAGTTTATCAGGAATCTTGCAGGGGAGGTCGAAAGCATTTTCCTAGTCTTGCCTTCCAAGTCCTGAGAAAGCTGAACTCAAAGCCCTCCTCACAGACGACTGCAGTCCACTCAACAGGTGGCCAGATAATCTCAGATCCTGATGGGGTTCAGGTGTATTGGATAGAGTATTTTGAGCAGTTGAACCAGGTTGATCCACCAACAATTAACTTGGATGCAGGTAGTGTCGAGATTCCTTTGCCAGACATACGCCCATCAGCGAGGATTCACCCTCCCTAACTGAAGTCAGGGGGGCGATCTCCAAGCTGAAGAGTGGTAAAACAGCTGGCACTTGCAGCATCCCAGATGAACTATTAAAGGCTGGTGGAGAACCTATGGCAAGCGGCTTGCATGCTGTCCTGTCTGCCATCTGGCAGACTGGTACTATTGTCTCTAACCTGCTGAGGGGTGTGGTCATCCCTCTCTGGAGGGGGAAAGGGGATCGGTGGGACTGCAGCAATCACCGAGGCATTACACTGCTCAGTATACCGGGCAAGGTTCTCGTTCACATCCTTCTGAGACATATCAGAGACCACCTGGGAGATCTTGAGACTGAGAGGAATTCCAACAAGGATTATTGGATTAATAGCAAGCCTGTATACTGGTACTGAAAGGGCTGCAAAGTGTGGTGTTTCAACACTTGCATGGACTGGATACTGGGGTAGAGCTACTGTGCAAAGTCACTATGGAGCAACTCTGGGCAATATCAAGGTTACAGACCTTTAATTTGCTGATGATGTCAGTATTCTTTCTGAGTCTCCGAACCCTAGTGGCGGCTCTTGATGCATTTAGCAATGAGGCAAAGACCCTGGGGCTAGAGATCTCCTGGAGCAAGACCAAGATCCAGGATTTTAGGGGCCTGCTAGGAGATCTTGTTCAGTCGGTATGTGTTTGTGGTGAGAAAGGATCAAGCTATATGTCTTCAAGGCCCTGATACTACCAGTTTTACTACAGTAGTAAAATCTGGATACTATCTTGTGCTTTGGAATCTCGTTTTGATGCCTTATATAATAGGTCCTTGATCATGGGGTACAGTTGGTGGGACCATATGTCCAACCAAACAGTTGCACCGTGAGATTGGTACAGGACCTGTTACCTGCACTAATCATCAACTGATCGCCAACTCAGGTAATACAACCACCTGGCTCGTTTCCCACAGGATGATCCTGCCCACCAGGTTCTCTGTTCGATACAACCCTGGGTGGAGGAAGGCCTGTAGGACGACTTAGGAAGTCGTGGCTTGGACAGATCGATCAAACCTGTAGTGAAAAGCTAGAGATGGGCCGGGCCTCTGCCTGGCGGCTTGCCATGTGGGACCCTCGTAGGTGGAAACGAAGGATGGATGCAGCTATGCGCCCCGCCCGCGAGAGCTCCCCTATACTGCTGCTGCTGCTGATGATGATATATATGCATATATATATATATATATATATATATATATATATATATATATATATATATATATAATTGTTTTACATGATAAATTGCGTAATTGTCATCTTAATACACTTATCATTATTTGTGCATATGTGTGTGTGTGTGTGTGTATGCGTGTGTGTGTGTGTGTGTGTGTGTGCGCGTGTGTGTGTGTGTGGATGGGTTTGTATTTATGTGTATGTATGTATATATATAAATATAAATATATATATATAATATATATATATATATATATATATATATATGTGTGTGTATATGTGTGTGTGTGTGTGTGTGTGTGTGTGTGTGTGTGTGTGTATGTGTGTGTGTATGTGTATGTGTATGTGTATGTGTATGTGTATGTGTATGTGTATGTGTATGTGTATGTGTATGTGTATGTGTATGTGTATGTGTATGTGTATGTGTATGTGTGTGTGTGTGTGTATGTGTGTGTGTGTGTGTGTGTGTGTGTATGTGTGTAGGTGTGCTACCTTCAACTTAATTATCATTTTTATTACAATTAATACCAATTAAGTTTTATCATTTTCTACTATAATTTTGAATCACTAAAATCGGAATAAGTAAGTTGTCGTGTTCTTCTTTTCCGACCATTAAGAAAAAAAAATCATTATGCGTGTTTCTCGTTTACGCTCAGCCACGTGATACCGTGTGAGTTATTCAATTATAGCATGTGGCCGTTTTTTTTTTTTTTTTTTTTTTTTTTTTTTTAGCTTAAACCTCGTGAGTATTTCAAGGGAAAATGGGTTTCTGTTCTTTTTCTGTGCTAAATAATCATTAATATCCATTGCTTTTAGAAGGCATTTGTAGATTTAATCGCTCATACTTTTAAGTTATTCGTCCAGATGGGCTCTGATTGGTCCCACGCTACTAAGGCTTGTGTATGTCTGTATGTTTCGTGATCACTGCTGTCGCTCTTTGTGTATAATTAGTGTATAATATACAGTGAATTGAAAGACAGACGATGAAATAAGGGTAAAAACTTTATTGTGATATTCATGAAGCAGCACTTCTTTTGCTGTCTCGTCTTCTGTGTTATATTTATGTTTCTGCAATCGGTATTCAAAAGTGCATTGACTGACCACAACTTTTCCTTAGTCTGGTACGAAAGTTAAATTTACCTGTCAGACACTGAAAACAAATGCTAGGGTTAAATGTTATGACGATATTAAAAGGATTTTTTTGTCCTGTTTTTGATATATTCTGTGAGTGTGTGTGTGTGTGTGTGTGTGTGTGTGTGTGTGTGTGTGTGTGTGTGTGTGTGTGTGTGTGTGTGTTCATATATACATACGTCGTTTTTCTTTGTCACATGAAAATAAAGGCCTTGCATTTGTATTTATTCAAAAACTTCCCCCAACTTTTACTACCCGTTGATATTTAAGCGTATATTTCCTGAGGTCATTTTTTTAGTGCATGTAAGCGCACGAACTTGTGTATGTGTCTATGCTTGTGTATATGTATGCGTGTCCGTGTGTATCCATACGTATGTATCTGTGCGTGTAGGCTTACTATTTAGTCATTCATGAATAAATGTTTCGCAGAATCAAGTTGCCTTCATCGATAGACTTGCTGCTACATCGTGTGTGTGTAAAGACGGAGAACGAAATGGAATATGAATTCTTATGCATGCCTTGTACCTTAAACTACGCCAAGTGAAAACTACCGAGAGCTAATACTGAATTATACTTTTATCCACGTTAAGACAAAAAGAACTTCGGAATCCAATGTTATCTTTTTCTCCTCCTTTTTTTGGCTTGTAAATGGAATTACCCAATGAATATTAATTAAGCAAAACAAAAGTGCTTCCATGCATTAGAAGTAATTATAAACCCAACATCTACACAGTTACTCACTGTTTGGAGTGGTGTGGTTCGTTTGTAATTGACAAAATTATGGCATTTATAGTTCTTGGTATTAATTATGATAATAAAATATTTTTTTATATTAGGCACGCTGTGCACGATTTTTTTACATGGAAGTTGTGTAGCTTTATGTATATTAAGCACATCAATTAATATCTATGGATAAAAATACGCATGCAGTGTAATAATAATTGGCAGTCACCCACTATAGTTTTCATATTAGACGGTTATGAATAGCAAAACATTCTTCCGTGTTGATACAATGGAAGAAAAATCCACAATACAAAAACTAGATTTATTGAAAGAGAGACTACAGTTTCGAAATCCACCTGGATTCCATGAAGATATTATATCTGAGTCAGTACAAATAAGATATATTATTGACTTCGAATCAACTTTGAATTTTGAAGGCGCTTGTACTGAAGGCAACAAACATAAAATATTCGTAACGTCAATTCATATTCGGGTTTTTCTTTGACAGCTTTCTGTCAGATCGACGGTCACGGGTAAGGTAACTTTTTCAGGATGTCTGTATCTGTAAACTCTGGAATCCTCTAGGATTTTCTTTTCTCGTGTACTTGTGTGCGTACACCAAATAAATATACCGACATAAAGACTTCTTTTTTCAGATCCCGTGATCCAATGATGACGCAAGAAAAGACTAAACTGTGGTTGAGTCTGATGCTCCTTCTCTTCTCCTTTCCTTCTAACGAGGGTCAGCCAGGTAAATATCTCCTTATCGCTTGCTGGTACACGAGGAATGTGAGGAAGAAAGAAAGGAAGTTATGTAGTGAGAGGCAGGAAGATATGTATATACCGACAGATAGATGGATAGATTGACAGAGTTAATGACAGAAAGAGAGAGAGAGAGAGAGAGAGAGAGAGAGGAGAGAGAGAGAGAGAGAGAGAGAGAGAGAGAGAGAGAGAGAGAGAGAGAGAGAGAGGGAGAGGGAGAGAGAGAGAGATGAAATATATGCGATACCAAAATATAAGTTCACAAGTGCGACAGGGCATAAAGAGCCAAAAGAACGAAAAACGCCTCTCCTCCCTTTCCCCCAGTGGACGTGCCTCCAAGTGCCACCGCTACCCAGGTGCCGATCCTCTTCCTTCAGGAGTCCGGCATACCTTCTTCAGAGAGCTTTGCCCACTTGGTGACGCCCTTCCCGAAGCTCTTCAGCTTCAGCGTGTGTTACCGCCTCCGTCTGGCAAGGTTTCGTGAGGAGTCAACACTCATGTCGTACGCGCTGTCAGATGATCTTGATAACGAAATACGAATGGGTGAGTGGTCCTACAGTTGCATATAAGCATGTTATATACTAACGTAACTAATATGTGTACGGATCTATCATGAATCTATGTATCCTAACCATACATGCTGTAAATAGCCGTATATTTTTGAAAAAAAAATAATAGTGAATAGTTTAAAAAATTCCAATTTGTACCATCATTATGCGGCCTTTCCAGACCATCGTATGACGGGGTACAAAGTCTCGCTACACAGCAAGTGGGCACTAACCGAGCTCACGACACCGCTGCGCTCTTGGGCCCACTTCTGCTTCACCTTTGACCTCGGGACGGGCAAGTGGCGCATCTACCTCAACGGGGAACGCCGCGAGGAAGGTTTCTTTTCCGGAATAATCGGTCCTCTCGACTCAGGCGGCGCTTTTATCATTGGTGAGAATCCCGGTCGCCATTCTCTGTATAAGCTAACTTACGGTTCTTCTAACCTCCACCCTCTTTCATTTACGTCTTATAAAACAGAATAGAACAATATTGTCTGGGTTTCAGGCATCCCTAATGACGCGTACTCCTGAATGATAACAGGTCAGGAACAGGACAGCCTCGCCGGGGGGTTCCACCGCGACCAAAGTTTCAGCGGGGAGATCACCGAACTCAACTTCTGGGGACGTGTTCTCGACGAAAAGACCATCACGCAGGCGAGTCCGGGTGACGCACCAGGCGCTCGCCACTTTTGAAGCCTAGTTTTCTCGATCTGGTTCTTCCTTGAGCTTGGTTTTCTAGATTTGATTATTCCCTGAGCTTGGTTTTCTAGATCTGATTTTTCCTTGAACTTGGTTTTCTAGAGTTGACTATTCCTTGGGCTTATTTTCTAGATTTCTTTATTCCCTGTGTTTGTTTTTTTAGATTTGATGAACAAATCTTATTATTCGTTAAAATATTTTTTCGATTTGTATATTCATTAAGCTTGCTTTTATAAATTTAGTTAATTTTCTACATTTATTCCTTAAGCTCGGTTTTTATTTCAAGATTTAATTGTTCCTCATGCCTGGTTTTCTAGACTTAATTCAACTTCTAGATTTAGTTATGCCTTAAGCATGTTCTACTAGATAGACCTATTACACTCGGAGAAAAAAACGCTAAATTCCCCCCCTAGATCGCCACGTGTGATGTGCAGCACGAAGGAGACGTCCTCAGTTGGACACAGACGCAATGGAGACTCGAGGGAGAAGTGCAATGGGCGGTGCAAGAGCGAGAGAGCGTGTGCAACACAGCGAGCCGAAAGATTACCATTTTCCCGGACCGTTTCTCACTGAAAAACGCTATCAATTTGTGCCAGGTGAAGAGGTCTCTCGTGTATGCGTTTATCAGGGAAATCTGAGAGACAAACTTCCGTGTATTTCTGTTTTAAGGCATTGCGAGATTTAGCAAACGCTCTGTGGGAACTGGGAGCTTTGGGTGCACATAAACCATTCATTTTCGGGTTATTTAGTGATAATATTAATGATATTATTAACAGTAATAATGTCAATGATAATGGCGATAATGATGATGGCAATGCTAGTCATACGATTATAATATAATCAAGATTAGTTGTAAAGTTGATAATAATGAAGATAACAATACCAATCATAATAATAATAATAATAATAATAATAATAATAATAACAATAATAGTTGTTACTTCTGATGCTGCTGCTTGTGATGACGATGATAATAATGATAAAATAAAGCTAATAACAGTTTTGTTGTCACTTGTTATAATGACAATAATGATAATAATAGTAATGATGATGATGATGATGACGATGATGATGATGATGATAGTAATGGTAATAATAATAATAATAATAATAATAAGAAGAAGAAGAAGAAGAAGAAGAAGAAGAAGAAGAATAGTAATAACAATAATAATAATAATAATAATAATAATAATAATAATAATAATAATAATAATAATAATAATAATAATAAAATAATAATATAACAATAATAACAATATAATAATAATAATAAATAATTAATATATAATAATAATAATAATAATAAAATAATATGTATAACATAATAATAATAATAATAATAATAATAATAATAATAATAATAATACTGATACTTATACCACTACTATTACTACTAATGATAATGATAATAATAATAATAATAATAATAATGATAATAATAATAATAATAATAATAATAATAATAATATTGATAGCAATAATGATAAAAGCTATGTTAGTTATATAAAGATAATGAGGACAATTACAATAATTACAGTAACAATAGCAATAATAATAATAATAATAATAATAATAGCAATAATAATAATAATAATAATAATAATAATAATAATAATAATAATAATAATGATAATGATAATGATAATAATGATAATTGCAGCATCAATATCTGTCCCTCAGATAGTCGGAGGTTCACTATCGGTTCCGCTGGACGACGTGGAGAACACGTGGATGTACGAGTCGTCCAAAGACCGCTCTGGGTACTGCTCAGGAGGCCAGGGTTCCGCCTACCTGTGGCTGGGTGCAAACGACATGAGGACAGAGAGCGAATGGGTGTACTGGACGTCGGGTGAACCCTTGGCGTGGGAGGGGCCGTGGCGAGGCGCCGGACCCAACGGAGGTAATGTCGAGAACTGCCTGGTTATGCTGGCTGGTGATTTTCCGGGGCTGTGGTCGGACATTGCCTGCCTCGACTCCTATGCCTTCTGCGTCCCGTGCGAGTTCGACCACTTGTCTGTCCTCTACCTCAAGGGCGCCATGTTGTGTGAGGGATCTCCGATTAACAAACAATATATTGTGTCCGAAGAGAAGAACGGACGCCCGTTTCTATCTGGATTCCTGCATTCGGATATTTTCTGGGATCCAGGTGCTGGCAGCTGGGTTCTTCTGTCTCTCAAAGTAAGGCTTTTTCCTAATACGATTTTCTATGTAGGCAATTTTCATGGAAAAATATTTCTACGAGTATCATAATCTGTAAATACATACATACATACATACATACATACATACATACATACATACATACATACATCGCAATACAGTAGCTCATTTCTCCTGCAGGAGGAGGGGGTTAGAGCCACATGGACACCATCAAGGGAAGGGATGTATCCGTTCGGCACACGCCAATGGACGCTGGGCGGTGAGGTGTGCCAGATGCAAACGGGAACCGAGATTCCTCTCACGCTATCAGTCTGCGGCAAGGGAGAATTTACCTGTGCTGACGGTAACTGCATCGACCTCTCACTGAGGTGTAACCTACGCATCGACTGCCCAGATGAGAGTGACGAATCCCTGTGCTCCGTGGTCGACATCCCGCCCGGGTACAACACCAACATCCCGCCCCCCTCCCCACAGAAGGAAAATCCCCTGGACGTCAAGGTAGGGATCCAGCTCATCGCCTTCCCGTCTATCGTCACGCAGGACCTGTCCATGACAGCGACGTTCAAGCTCTCTCTGCAGTGGAAGGACGTCCGGCTGAATTACTTGAACCTCAAGGAGGATCGCAGCCTCAACAAGCTTTCCTCTGAGGAAGTGGCCGATATCTGGACTCCGAGAGTGCACTTCAGTAACGCCCTGGGCAACGTCTTTACCAACCTGGATCCCGGCTCCACGCTCGAGTGTTTGCGGGAGAGTCCTTCCTCGCCGGGGCCGCCTTACCTGCCAGTGGAAGGTATGGCAAGCTCTTTATGTCACAGTAGGACCTTGTGGTAACAAAAACTGATGTGCAACAAAAAGGTTTCTTCATAGGAAATATAATTTTTATTACTGCACAGTTTTCCACAGTTTGAGGCATTCATTTAATATTCGGTAAATTTGGAAATGACGCCTAACACCGATTTCTGGGTGCAAATTACGTTTTTCTTAAGCTCTTGTCGTGTTTCTAGCACCCATTTCCTTTGAAAATGAAGCACAACTACGATATCGGTGCCGGGGTAAAAATGAATGATCGAAGTAAATCTTTTATTAATTTAGATATTGTATAGTACAGTAATTAAGGGGCGTCGCCCCCTAACCCCCCCTCTCAGGGGGGCTACCACCCCCTGCAAAATCTTAACTTCATATTCTCCGGCAGGGTAGAGCCCGGAAAAATATCTGGATCTTGCACCGATACTTTCTCATCTTGACCAATAAATCCGCAATGACCAGCTCCCCGAGTCGTCAAAATCCTCATCGTAGCTGCCTAACCATGATGGAACGCAACTGACTTCCCCCTGGGTTCAGCTTCTATTGTCACGTGATTATCTATTACGAATCTTATTGGCTCTAATAGACTGGTCGCGAGGGTCGCTTGTCACGTGACGGCCAAGTGCAATTCCCATTGGCTCATTTGCTTTCCCTTACGTCGTCCGCGACAATTCCGTCCGATTGTTTCGTCGCTTCGATGTCGCGTCATTTTTTCTCGCCGCTGGAAGAGTACGTGTCATGGAACACTATAATGTTTGAGTTTTATATCCTATTTACTGCCCT
>NC_051393.1:18750269-18760269 GCF_015228065.2 Penaeus monodon
ACACACACACACACACACACGCAGATATATATATATATATATATATATATATATATATATATATATATATATATATATATATATATATCGAAGGTCACCATCAGTCGATGTCGCCTATGGCATTATTGTCTCTACCCACTCCCAGTCAATGCCTGGGCGAAAGAATGTGAGGAACAAGTTGTTACCATTGCAGCATGCTCCCTCTCTCAACGCAGCTGATGGATCCAAAGGAACGGCAAGGACCGATACGGTTTGGCACCAGCGGCGTCGCAGGAGTTGTCAGAAGGGACTCCGGCTCCCAATTTTTCCTCAGGGTTGACTCCCGAGGCCTTTTACATTTAAAAGATGCCACAAGGCAGTGGATTATTTTGTATAGCGTGAATTCCCATAGCCTGAAGGAGTTCATTGCCGCTTGCGACCTCGTTTTGGCAACTCCTGCGATGCCGCTGGTGCCAAACTGTATCGGTCTATGCCGTTACTTTGGATCCATCAGCTGTCTGGAGAGAGGAAGCCTGCTGCATGGGCAACAGCTTGCTCCTCACATTATTTTTTTTTTTTTCTCCGGTATTGACTTATATTTTTGGAAGACAAAAACTGCCCCCGGGGGGTTCCCCTTTTGAACAAAAATGCACCCTATTACCCTCCCTATGCAGGGTTGCGGTAAACGGGATATCGGGAAAAACACCTGGGGTTCTATGTACGGTTTTCCCCAAAAAATAGCTGGCGATTGAGTGAAAATTTTTCAAAGGGGCAGAGAATTTTTTCCTCCAGTTTTTGCAGACTGCGAGTTGGAAGGGCCCGGGGGGGTTTCCCATTTAAACTTTTTTTTACTCTGTCAACCTTACCCCCAATTTTTAAAACAAAAATGTAATCATTCACATCCCCCCGCGGGGGGTTTTTCAAGGGGCGCGTTGTTCGTAGGCAACCAGGCTGACAAATTAAATATGCATCTGGAAGAAATAGAAGACAAAAAAAAACATGTCCAATTAAAAAAACTTTAAAAAAATGGGAACGGGGAAAACGTAAGGAAAATCAAGGGAGGGAAAAAATTGAATCAGTGGACCAATTGGAAAAGTAATGGATTTTTTAAAAAACTAAAAGAAAAAAAAGCATTTTTTTTTGGAAAAGAAGAAGGAAAAAGTCAGGGAGTTGCTTATTCTCACGGAAAAAAAACTGCAAATGCCAATGGGTCGCCCAAAAAATGATCGCTTTAAAAAAGTCAGAATAAAGAAAAAACCTCAAACTTTAGTTTATACAACTACGCACAAACCAACTTGAAAGGTGGAGAAATGGAAAAATTTTATAACACTCTCCAAAAAAACTTTAGCACAACCCTAAAAAGAGATTAAATTTTAAATGGGGACCTCAACGCCAAAGTGGGCAAAAATATCTAAAAAAATGACCTGGGGAAAAAATTGGCTTTGAGAAAAAATGAAAGAGGTGAAGATTTTATTGAATTCTGTAGTTAAAAAATCTATTATAAACACATTGTTCCAAACCACCCAAGACCCGGTTTTCACCAGCAAAAAAACAGCAAAAAAATTGATACATTGTGTTGAACCAGAAAGGGAAAAGTTGTATAAAAATCCCAAAGACAAGCCCTGTGCAGACCGCAACAAGCCCCCAATACATCTATCGACTTTCAAAAAGATAAAAAGACGAGCGTCCAACACCACCTCTAAAAGCTGACTAAAAAAACTCTTCCCCCAAAACGATTACGAATTACAGGCAAAAAAAATTTTGCCCCTAAAAAACCCAAATGAGTTTGTGTGAAAAGGAAAAGAACTCCTGTGAGCACTGCTTAAAAACTATGTCAAAAAAAAAGAAAATTTTCCACCTAGACTAAAGAAACACTAAGTGATTTTGAAACAAAAAGATGCCTAAAAAAAAAGGGTATCAATAATCCATTAAAGAAATAATTAAAAAAAACAAAATACAAAAATTCAAAGTTGTTGCGACGAGTAAAGGAAAATTTTTTTTAAAATAAAATTTTTCCAGAGAATTGAAAATGTTCATCAAAAAGACAACTAAAAAAATCTAAAAGGGAGTACAAACATTCAAAAAAAAATTTAAACCTCCCAATGGACACTACAGAACTGAAGTGGAATACTTTTTTGTGGGGGAAAAGAAGCCCAAAGATGATGGAATCAATATTGTTCCAACCTATAAAAAAAAAATAAAGATCTAAAAACAAATTAATTGATCAAGACGCGAAGATGAACCACCCCCAGCTAGAAAAGTTATAAAAAACCATAAAAAATTAAAGAATAACAACGCCCGCGAATGATGAAATAACAACAGAACTAATCAAGAATGCTGGCGAAGTGTTGAATCTTCTTCTACAAACTGTACGAAAATATGGTGAAAAGAAGTGGCCGAAGACTGGTAAAAGTCTTTACTCCCATACCTAAAAAAAGGGCGCACTCCAATGCAAAATAAAAGGGACAATTGCTAAAAAGTCCCCCAAGGGGGAAAATTTTGGTTTAAAATTTTTGCTAAAGAATGAAGTTTTAAATTAAGAGAAAAATTGCGACGAAAAAAGCAGGTTTTTCGCCCGGGGAAAAAGGTACCAAAAACCGATTCTAAAAACTAAATTATCATAAAAAAAAACGAAAATCAGAAAGACCTATCCGCATTTCATTGATTACCCAGGGCCCTTTTTATACTGTTTATCACGATATCCTCGGAAAACCCCGAACGATATGAATTTCCAAACCTATCCCAACTAATAAAAGCCTGTAGACCCAACAAGCAAATGGTAAGAACCCCTTATGGGTTAACAGAATGGTTCAAAGTCAACCCCAAAGGGGACGACAAGGTTTCTTCTTCTCCGCAGTTTTTAATATTATTCTGAAGCAATTATGAGAGGTGCTCTAGAGAAATTTTAAGGGAACTTAGATGTTGGAGGAAACAAAAAATCAAATCTAAAATACGCCCCTGATTGTTTTAATTTTCCACAGATCATTTTTTAAAACAGCAAAAATACTGATAAAGTTGAGAAACAACGAAAAGGCTGGGTTTTTTCTTAAGGGCCCAAGAAAAAAATAAGACTAGAAAAATTCGAGAATGGAAAGAGTCACTTATCTTGGAGCTGTTTTTTTAAAAATACATATTGATTCACCGGAGATAAAAAGAAAATTTCCCTTGCCAAAAAGCCACAGTTGCTCCAAAAACTCTGGAAAGACCGAAGCATTACCTTATGGACAAAGTGAGGTTTTGCTCATTGTTTTCCCAAATTTCGTATATGGTTTGAGTGTGGGGGCTGAAGAAGATAGACAAGAAAAAAATCAATTTTTGAAACCATGGTGTTACAGATGAGTACTACTACTGGGCGAAAAAAAACGAAAAGATGAAGTGCTGAGAAAAATAAATTGTGAAGACCGGCTGTTGGACATCTTGAACAAAAGGAGATTAAAGTTTATTGGTCATGTGATGAGAAGTAAAAGTATTGAGAAAAACTTGCTGACAGGGATGGTGACAGGAAACAGAGGAAGAGGCAAATCGAAGACAAGGCTGAGCGACAATATCAAAGATATTTGTGGGCTGTCGATGGTACAAGTGGAAAGAAAAGCGTAAGATCGAGTTTAGTGGCTGCTCAAACATGAGCATACTGTTATTGATGATGATTGACTCTATGTGAAGGTGTGCTGTTTCACACCAATGGGGAGGACACTCCAGCGACACTACACAGCGTCGACACAACACGGAAAGTGGCAGTTACCAGTGATACGCTATAATGCTCAATTGACCTAAAATCGGGGCCATCCTCACATTCTTTCGCCCAGGTAGAACAGTCATTAATGCCAAAGTCGACATCGACTGATGGTGGCCGTCAATATACATACATATATATGTATATATGTGTGTGTGTATATAAATATGGATATATGTATGTGTATGTATATGTGTATATATATATATATATATATATATATATATATATATATATATATTATATATATATATAATATATTATATATATATGTACTCGTGGTCGCTATTTCAATGTGGATTTCAAGCAAGAGCAAATAATGTACTCACTAGTTGAACCATGCGATGCTGAGCAGAAGAACCACATCATGGCTGATGGTCAGGGTCACCCATCTAGTATAGACACTGCTACTGAAGAAAGCAGTTCAATCAATGATCAAGATCCCAAATGAACACTTGGAAAAGCATGAAGGGTCTCGCCATTTTCCGATAGCTGCTGGAACGTCAGCAGTAGAATAGCTGCGTTGCGTGTGTCACGAGAGACATTAGAGGTCATTAGTTAAAGCTGTCCATTTCTTAACTATCCTTCCTTATGATATATATTATATATATATATAATATATATATACTATATATATATAATATATATATATATATGCCTATATATATATATATAATATATACTATATATATATATATATATTATATATATATATATATATATATATAGTATATGCATATATATATATATATATATATATATATATATATATATATATATATATATATATATGTATGTATATATATATATATATATATATATATATATATATATATATATATATATATATATATATTATCTCTCGAATCAAATGTAAATGAAAGAAACCATACTTAGCTGGAGCAATATATTAAATGGAGAACTATTAATAAAACATATATGATTTGGTTCTGAAACTTTGACGGTGTTGCATGTCTATGGTAGTCATCAGAAAGCTTTAAAGTTTAAAGTTTGTCTCTTGTTTAATGGCTGCACATTGTCTTTATTTTCACTAATAACGATGATCAGTGTGCTGACTCTGGATGGTTCCTGGATACCCTTTTTTCTTTTCTTTTCTTTTTTTCTTGTTTTTTGTAGCGAAGTGGAGAATCCATCTGCTGTACAATGACCGTTCCATAATCGTGTCGAGATCTGCTGTAGTAACAACACTTGGGAGCTTTTATAACCGAATACAGACACATTGTCTTGTCCACGAAACCAAGTAAACTATAGTTGCCGTAAACTGGGATAATTTTTTTACTGATTTTCATATATTTTTTCCAAGGAACAACTCTAATAGTTTAAATAAAACTAAAGTGAAAAGTTCATTGGCCCAGTAGTTAATGCAATGAGTAGTGAGGCCACAAAAAAAGATCCATTGTAATGTTCTGGAACTGGGTGTTTTCAGACAGATGTCTGTGTGTGACAAAGTTATACAGGTCTTGGCTCCAGCAGGTATCGGCGGCTTACGAACTGCTTCTGCCATTTTATTCAACTAATATATAATTTTGCTGAATTTCAGATTGTTTTCGAATTGTGAAAAAAAAACATAAAGGCATAAGGTGCTGCGGAAATGCCAACCAAGGTGGACAGTCTTTCAAGAAGCTTTGGCCGCTATTGAACTAGGAATGGCGTTAGGAATTCAAAAGGAAAGGAAAACATAAATAGCAGGAAGTCTTCTTAATTGGTATCTGGATGGACACAGAATAAACAGCAGTGGCAAAGGGACACATACTTAAAAGATAAATATCGGTAGTGTTACAAATATTATGGAAAGAATCTATATCCCGTTCTCTTTCTGTATATTCTATATTTTCAGATAGTGACATTGTTTGCTATACAGAATTCTGCATTCAAATTTAATTCCAACAGGGAGAGTGTATTGTGGTAGCAATTAGTCAATGTCAGTTTTGTAATCTTGTTTACTATAAGTATTAGTATCGTTATTATATAATTTATGATGAAACTTCTTATGGACATAGGCTACTCTGTTATGAAAAAATATAACAGTATTTTCATAGAAAATATTCCCCAAGCCTCCTCTGTTTCAAGCTTTTATCTCCCATCTATGGTACTTTCACAAATTTCCTATTACTATCACAGTAATGTGATTTGCTCCATTATCCACACATTATGTCTTTGTTGACACAGTGCCAATAAAAGTACTTCTTCGCCCTACCCGTTATTTCTTGAAGGCGTTGCCACAACAAAAGAAAAATGTCATCTATGTAATACAATAACTTAGGTAATAGTGTAGATACTATCATGCTGAAAACCTTTCATGTGAAAGGCAACGTCTTTGAGTTTTGTTACTCTGGCATACAAAAACTAATTCTCGAAGATCCTACGTATTTTTACTACACAGTCTCTACTTTTTACCTTGTATTCCAGAATGATCGTGTTGCTGTGATGAATTTACGTGACAAAATTTTAAGCACTAGGTGTTGTTCTGTGATGGTTTTGCTTCTGCATGGTTTCTTATTTGCAAAGGCTCATCTGATGAAAGTCTTTCTGTAGTGTTAGAGGTTTAAGTGTCATTCGCCATGGAAATGTTTACCATAACACGGCTATTTGTGTATTCCACAGTTTTGTTTCTGAATTCCCTGTTACTTTTTTTAAAACATTTCCTACAATTATTTGTTCTCACTGCAGGCATATTAACAAGGAGACGAACCACGGGGCTGCCACATCTCGGTGATGACTGCTTGTGTTATGGATCCTTCATTATGACACAAACTCATACGCACACACACTTACACTCACACACACACACACACACACATACACATATCAATCTATCTATCTATCTATATCTATATCTGTGTATGTGTGTGTGTGTGTGTGTGTGTGTGTGTGTTGTGTGTGTGTGTGTGTGTGTGTGTACATATATATACATACATATACATACATACATATATATATATATATATATATATATATATATATATATGTGTGTGTGTGTGTGTGTGTGTGTGTGTGTGTGTGTGTGTGTGTGTGTGTGTGTGTTTGTGTGTGTAAATATTCATGTAAACGTTCATCCTTTATGATATATGTGTTTAGTTACACACACGCACGCATGTCTGCATATTAAGTTTGTGTAACGGGTGTGTTTGTGAGCGCCTGCGTAGAAGGTCCTTGACTGTTATCGCCGCCGAGAGAAAGAGGCGCCCAGCCCGGCTCCTGGGAGACGACCTTCAGTCCACCGGGATCCGCCCTCAGCCTCGGCGTCGGGGCCGTACTCAGTTGAACTTCTCGGGTTCCAGCTGTTGGACCCGACGAAAATCTCCCGAGTGTCGGGTGCACTGAAAGATACTGATTGCTGTAGCCGAGAAGCCTCGAGAGAGTAATACCAGTAATTAGAAAACGATTCTTCTCGAGCAACTAACAAGCAACCATGCAACCGATAAACAACCATGCAATCGACAAACAACCATGCAACCGACAAACAACCATGCAACCGAAACAACTATGCATCGACAAACAGCCACGTAATCGACAAACAACCACGCAACCTACAAACAACCACACAACCGACAAGCAACCATGCAACCGACAAACAACCACGCAACCGACAAACGACCACGAAACCAACAAACAACAAAGCAACCAGCAAACGACCATGCAGTCTCCAAACGACGACACAACCGACAAACGACCATGCAACCGACAAACGACCATGCAACCGACAAACAATCATGCAACCGACAAACAACCACGGAACCGACAAACAACCATGCAATCGACAAACAACATGCAACCGACAAACAACATGCAACCGACAAACAACCACGCAACCGACAAACAAACAACCACGCAACCGACAAACAACCACGCAACCGATAACCATGCAACCTACAAACGACCATGTAACCGACAAACAACATGCAATCGACAAACAACTACGCAACCGACAAACAACATGCAACCGACAAACGACCACGCAACGACAAACGTCCACGCAACCGACAAACATGCAACCGACAAACAACCACGCAACCGACAAACAACCACGCAACCGACAAACGACCATGCAATCGACAAACAACCACGCAACCGACAAACAATGCAAACCGACAAAAGACCACGCAACGGGCAAACGTCCACGCAACCGAAAACATGCAATGACAAACAACAGCAACGAAAACAAAAATGCAATCGACAAACAAAAATGCAACCCACAAACAACCACGAACCACAAAAAGACTAGAATGAAAAAACAACCAGCAACCAACAAACAACCACGCAACCCCAAACGACCATGCAACGACAAAAACATAACCGGCAAAAAGACCCTGCAATCGACAAAAAACATGCAACCGAAAACAAAGCACCGACAAACAACCACCAAAAGTCAAACGACCATGCAACCGACAAAAAACCCTGCAAAACCCACAACAACCACGCCAAAACCCACAAAAAACCCGCAACCCAAAAACAACCACGCAACCCACAAACAACCCGAACCCAAAAACAACCAGCAACCGACAAACAACCTGCAAACCGACAAACAACCACGCAACCGACAAAGACCAGCAAACGAAAACAACCACGCAACCGCAAACAAAATAAAAGACAAACGACCCCGCAACGACAAACTCCACGAACGCCCAAACATGCAATCGACAAACACTGCAATCGACAAAAAACCACGCAACCGACAAACGACACGCAATCGAAAAACACAGCAACCCACAAACAACATGCAACCGAAAACAACCACGCAACCCACAAACAAAACCCCGCAACCGACAAGCGACAGCAATCGAAA
The DNA here is from genome assembly GCF_015228065.2 of Penaeus monodon. Classification (NCBI taxonomy): domain Eukaryota; kingdom Metazoa; phylum Arthropoda; class Malacostraca; order Decapoda; family Penaeidae; genus Penaeus; species Penaeus monodon. The sequence goes on from NC_051393.1 coordinate 18,758,789, forward strand.
ACAACATGCAACCGCAAACAATTGCAACCCACAAAAAACCACGCAACCGCAAAAGATACCAATCGACAAACAAAACCACGCAAAACCAAAAACAACCCCGCAACCGACAAAGACCCCAAAAGACAAAAAAAATGCAACCGACAAAAAACATGCAACCGACAAAAAACCAGCAACCCACAAAAAGCCAAACAATGACAAAAAACATGAACCGACAAACAACAGCAACCGACAAACAACCCGCAACCGACCAACAAACCCCGCAACCGAAAACGACCACGCAACCCAAAAAAACCACGCAAAACCGACAAACAACCCCGCAACCCAAAAAACAACCACGCAACCCAAAACAAACCAGCAGAAAAAAAAAACCACGCAAAAGAAAACGACCAAAAACCGATAAACATGCAATCGACAAACAACCCGCAACCACAAACAAATGCAACCCACAAAAAAACATGCAACCGACAAACAACCACGCAACCCCAAAAAGACCATGCAATCGACAAAAAACCACGCAACAGACAAACAACTTTCAACCGACAAACAAACATGCAACCGACAAAAAACGAACATGCAACCGACAAACAACCAGCAACCGACAAACAACAGCAACCGACAAACAACCAAGCAACGACAAACAACATGCAACCGACAAACAACATGCAATCGACAAACAACATGCAACCGACAAACAACCACGCAACCGACAAACGACCATGCAACGACAAACGACCGACGCAACCGATAAACATGCAACCGACAAACAACCCACGCAACCGAAAAACAACCACGCAACCGACAAACAACCATGCAACCGAAAAACAACCACGCAACCAACAAAAAAACACGCAACCTAAAAACAACCACGCAACCGACAAACAATCACGCAACCGAAAAACAACCACAAAACCAACAAACAACCACGCAACCGACAAACAACATGCAACCGACAAACGACCACGCAACGACAAACGTCCACGCAACCGACAAACATGCAACCGACAAACAACCACGCAACCGACAAACGACCACGCAACCGAAAAACAACCACGCAACCGACAAACAACATGCAACCGACAAACGACCACGCAACCGACAAACGACTACGCAATCGACAAGCGACCATGCAACTGAAAAACAACCACGCAACCGACAAACAACCATGCAACCGAAAAACAACCACGCAACCAACAAAAAAACACGCAACCTAAAAACAACCACGCAACCGACAAACAATCACGCAACCGAAAAGAACCACGCAACCGACGAAAAAAAACGCAGCCTCGAAACAAGACGCACGCACGCAACAAACGACCATGCAACCGACGGGAAAACAACGCAGCCTCCAAACAGCCTGCTCGGGGGCTCCGTGTGGGGTTTCGAGAAAAGGTTGACGATTCCGGCCCTCAGACCTTTGGACTGTCGTACCAAGTGACTTATCTGCGTGTTATCTGCCTTTGGGCACAGCGACCACACGCCCA
>NC_051393.1:18772769-18775269 GCF_015228065.2 Penaeus monodon
TGGACTTCTGAGCAGCAACACACGGGCCTGCTCACTATACCAGGGTATACTCCCATGAGCACGAGCTTGAGTATCAGAAGTGCATATATATGGGATTATATTTTATACACTGATTTCATTTATGCGTATGTACACCTAGTGCAGACATTGTTGTTCACCCGCAAATGCCCTAAATACTCGCATATGTTCATTTTCGTGCATATGCACATGCAAGCATACACCTTTACATATGCTCCTGTGCATAGTATATGCATACATACTACTAAATTATACACAGCTACACACATGCACATGCATACACGTATATAGAGATATGCGCACATCATATGTGCATATATATGTGCATACGCACCACATATGTGTGAACACACATGCGTACATATCTTGTAGAAGTGCTTATGACTACATATATAGCCATACATATGCTTACGCACACGCATATTCGCACATACGCTTATGAATACACATTAATGTTAACCCACATATATATGTATACACCTGTACATGCACATATTTATACACATGTACATATATACATACACATAACTCAACCTACACATCAACGCAAGACGCCAACGCCCTCCCCTCACCTTGGGCAACGAGAGCCCGAAGAAAATGGAGAACCCGAGAACGAACAGATTCCTGGAGGAGGAGAGGTCGACGAACTGCAGGGTGGAGATGCCCATGGCGGTGATCATGGCGAACTTGATGGTGAAGACGGCGGCGATGATGGGCTCGGGGATGGTGACGAAAAAGGCGCCCATTTTGCCAAATACCCCGCACACTATCATGATAACAGCGGATACTTGCACGACGCGCCGGCTCCCGACCTGTGTGGAGGAGGAGGAGGAAGAGAGACGATGAAGAGAGGAAGAGAGGGAAGGAGGGCGTTGTATGGGGAAAGAGAAAGAGAGGGAGGAAGAGAGACGAAAGAAGAAGAGGAGTGATTAGGGACTGATACCCTCATAAGGAACTGTCATTAGGTGATAAACGGTTTTGTTGCTGGAAGCTTTGGTATCCAAAAATGAATATTAAAAACTGTATCTGATCAGCATTTTTGCCTGTCTCCGGGTATGGGAAGAAACTGATATATAATTTTTTTTAAATCTTGACAGAAAGAGAGAGAGAGAGTCGGGAATAAGTAGATAGATAGATTAATTGAGAGAGAGAGAGAGAGTGAGAGAGAGAGAGAGAGAGAGAGAGAGAGAGAGAGAGAGAGAGAGAGAGAGAGAGAGAGAGATAAACAGATAGATAGAGATATAGAGAGATAAGTAGATAGATAGAGAGATGATTCTTCATATATATATATATATATATATATATATATATATATATATATATATATATATATATATATGTATATATATATATATATATATATATATATATATATATATAGCTATGTATATATATATATATATATATATATATATATATATATATATATATAATATATATATGAAAGATGGAATGATGTAATGCCGCATTGATATCGATAAATAATAACCCTCCCAGGACTCGATAGATAGAGAGATAGAGAGATAAGTAGATAGATAGAGAGAGAGACGATTTCTTCATATATACACGGAGAACCAGCACAATGAAGAAGCGCCCGTGCACAAAGGCCCTCTTGCACCCACCTTCGTGATTCCAAGGATCCCGATGTTGCCTGAGTAAGACGTGGTGCCGCTCCCGGTGCCACAAAGACCCGCAAGCATGCAGCCGATGCCCTCCGTTCCAATGCCGCGGTTGATGGCATGTGTGGGAGGCATCGGGGCACCTGTATGAGGGAACCGGGAAGCTTATATTTCTTCTCGTTTTTTTCCTTTCTCTTTCATTTTCTTTGTTTTAAAGATTATTAATTCATGAGCCAAAGAAAGACAAGGATATTCATACACATGTTAATCGAGAACGTATGTCACAAAACTAAGACAAAGCTCAATCCAACACTGAACTTTGGTGACCCATAAAACGACAGGTATTAAAACAGCAAAAATACCTGAAATTCTAGCACATGCGTAGTAGTCCCCAACACTCTCAATGATGGAGGCAAACACAGCTGCCAACATCCCCAGGGTTCCAGCAACGCTTGTTGTTGGCATTCCAAACTGACCTGATGACGGAGTAGAACAATCAGATGACTAAGAAAGGCATATTTATACACGTCTTTATTCGTGTATAATAATGGAGGTCACAGCCTATACATAAAGTCTGTTATACGTGTTATAACTGAAGGAAGAAGATAATCATCGGCGCTCAAAAGGCAAGTGAGTTGCAGAAAACAAACACAGAAAAGAATCTGAGATGATTCTGTAAAAGAGATAGGAAGATACAAAAGGCGAGCTCCTATTATTTTGGCTCTTAAAGCGACTTCTAGGAACTATTGTTTGTCTTTACACTCTGCCGTGTTTGTGCATATGTGAAACACGTTTGGAGATCATGACGATAAAGGCGTTAGTATGTTGAGGTCTACGGTGGAATCCATTAGTTAGCTGATATC
>NC_051393.1:18800269-18802769 GCF_015228065.2 Penaeus monodon
TGTTTGCTGAGAGGACAAATATATTGGAGAAAAAGCTCCATGGATCTTGTCGTCTCTCTTGACCATGATAACCCAAAGCATCAAGTCAGCACTATGCGTCAATGGAATCATCACTGAGAATTACTATCAAGAAATATTACACATTTTCATTAAATTCTCAGTATACCGCACACTTCAGTAACCTATTATAAACTTTTTTCAGAGGGAGTGATGGTGTGCTACTTCGGCTCGTGGGCCGTGTACCGCCAGGGCCTCGGCAAGTTCGACGTGGAGGACATCGATCCCAAGATCTGCACCCACATCATCTTCGGCTTCGCTGGTCTGGCACACGATTCTTCGATCAGAGTAAGATCTTCTCTGTATGGAAGCGGAAAGAATCGGAAATTTTATGTGAAAGAATCTATTGTTTGGGGTTAATGGAAAATGTGCCTTTTTCCTATTGAAAGCTCCATTCTTCTTCTTCTTCGTTTGTTTTCCAGTAGTCTGATGTTCCTCTCTTTCGCCTGTAGGTCCTGGACCCTTGGAACGAACTGTGCGACAACTACGGCAAGTGCGCCTACGATAGGTTCACGGCCCTCAAGCAGCACAACGCTAACCTGAAGGCTATCTTGGCCGTCGGTGGCTGGAACGAGGGATCCCCTAAGTATTCCAAGGTCGGTTTTCATTTCATATGTTGATTTCAATACGGTAACATAAAAAAAAAAAAAAAAAATTGCTCTTGCGTACTTTACTAACTGATCGATGCCTGACAGATGGCAGCCGACCCAGTATTGAGGGACCGATTCATCACCTCCTCAATCGAGCTCCTTAAGAAACACGGCTTCGACGGCCTCGACATGGACTGGGAGTACCCGACTCAGCGAGGCGGGGCCCCTGAGGACTATGTGCGTGACTCATGCCTTTTTCAGATAACAAAATCCTTGCCAACATTTCTTATTAAAATACTCTATGATTTGGAAACATATTCTTACATAAATTCATTCAGTAACACACGTTAATTTGTTGCTAACGATTTGTATCGGTTCAGAACAACAGTATCCAAACAGGACATCGTATTTTGAACATGATTCCCGCAGGATAACTTCGCCATCCTCATGGCTGAACTCAACCAAGCCCTGCACGCAGAGGGGATGCTGCTGACGGCCGCCGTGTCAGCAGGCAAGGCCACCATTGATCCGGCCTACAACGTGCCAGAAATATCGAAGTCCCTCGACTTGATTAACGTAATGACCTACGATCTGCACGGCGCCTGGGACGACTACACTCACCACCAGTCTGGCCTCTATGCTCATCCTCTCGACGAGGGAGATAATACCTTCTTGAATGTGGTATGTGCGTGTGAAATGCTGGTGTCATTGAGGTATCGTTGTGAGTGCATGTCACGCGAATACCATGGAAAATACTGAGAGGCAGATAAATAATCTGATGCATATCACTTTTATTACATCGACTGTTGTGAAAGAAGTGATAGTAGATAAATATTGAGTATATGAAATCTTTACTATTCATAACTGTCTTTGTCCAGGACTTTGCAATCAGTTACTGGATCGAGAAGGGAGCTCGCCCCGGCCAGATCGCCCTGGGTATCCCGCTGTACGGCCGCTGCTGGACCCTCGCCAGCCAGCAGGAAACCGGGTATTACGCCCCCGCGCACCAGCCCGGCGCCGCTGGCGACTGGACTAAGAGCCCTGGCATGCTTGGCTATAATGAGGTTATTATATTGGCTTCTTCCTTTAATGAAACACCTACACTTGATAAAACGGATGCAGTTTCACGTGATTTGTTTTATTTCTGTTTGAAAATGTACATGACGTGTAACATGCTTTTCTTTTACAGATCTGTTACATGCAGACTACTCAGGATTGGACCGTAGTGAATGACCCTGCCATGAACGAGCCCTATGCCTACTACTTCCCCATGAACAACATCTGGTGCTCGTACGACCACGCAGCCTCCGTCGCTACGAAGGTGAGGCTGAATTTTTGTCTGTGCATATATAGCCTTGTTTTTATTTGAAATAAGAAAAATATATATATATACCTGGCGACTTATCCCTATATCCACAGGCAGAGTATGCGAAGTCTAAAGGCCTGGCTGGCACGATGGTCTGGAGTGTGGAGACCGACGACTTCCGTGGATTATGCCACAACCGCAAGTACCATCTGATAAAGACCATGGTTGAGGTGTTTGGTGGTGGCAGCATCACCGAACCCCCACCTCTCCCCACAACCACCAGGGTAAGTAGGGGTTATTTTCTCTATATTTTAAGTCCCCATATATCTGTTACCTACATCCAGTTTGTCATTATATAACCTGTATTCAGTTTCTAGCTTTGTATCACCAATAATGACATTTCTTTACACCTGAAACCACTTGAACTGGACGATCTATCTCTGCCAGGATCCCAACGAGCCAACCACCACGACCAGAGCGCCTCCCCCACCTGGTGTCCACTGCAGCCAACCAGGCCTCAACCCGGACCCGCTGGACTGCACGCACT
>NC_051393.1:18810269-18815269 GCF_015228065.2 Penaeus monodon
GGACCTGTACATTCATTTCATTCAGTACCTCTACTACCTCATAAGGTCCTTCCCACTCATTCTGTAACTTGGACGACAGCCCTTTCTTCCTTGGTTATGCAGCCAAATCCTGTTTACCAACTGGCAGGATACCTCCCCCGCTCCTCTACCATGCTGCCTTGTCAGTGTTTCACCTGCCAACTTAAACTGCTGTCGAGCAAACCGGTGCGTTTCCTCCATTCTTCACCTCAGTTCCCGGACTAGTGCTAGGCTTTGTTCAGGTGGTTCTTCATCACCTGGAGCACATTACATTGGCAAAGCCATTGAGAGTCTCGTCTCCCTTCCACATATCATTTGCACTAAAGCATATCCTGTTGTCTTATGAATTGCAAAACGGTAAGCCATTTGCAGCATCAGGAAATGTTCGTTCCATAGATTTATTCCGCCTTCCCGCCATTTCCTTGAGGATGCCTAACAACTTCGAACTTTCACTGAAGAAAGTCCTTTATCCGAGTGAGGTTTGTCTATAAGACCAAAACGAGGCCAAACCTGGTCTAGTAACACTTTTGCTACTGTCTTAGCTGAATGGTTAAGCGGTGTAAATGTTTCAGTCACTTAGTAAAGTAGTCCATGGCAACAACCGCAAACCGATTCCACCAAGCGTAGTGAGAAATGTGCCAGAAACATCTACTTCCCGTTGATCCACTGGCCTCCCAACACGGTGTACCTGTAACAGGGCTCCAGCTCTCTTAGGGGGGGGGGGCTTTCCTCACATTCTCACATTCCCGGCACCAACCACCAACATCTTTTCGTATACCAATCCAATAAAGCTCCACAAGCAGCTTCTCAAGTGTCTTTTAACCCTTAAATGACCAACAGCAATACCACTATGTGCCCATCTCACGACTTCATCGAGCTTTCCTTGAGGTCCTGCAGTCGCCCAGTATCTTGAGCAACCATCACATTTCACCCAGCTCCTCTGCAACATGTCACCCCATCTAGTCATAAATTGTTCCAGGTATGCCAATATGCCCTGGTCAACTCACTTTCTCATTGCACATCTCAGGTAAGCCTTTCGCAACTTCCCATTCTGTTACAGGGCAGAGGTTACTGTCCTGCTAACTTTTTGCCCATTCATCCATGGTCTCATCCATTATTTCTGCAGTATCCCCCTGTCCAACCCATTTGTCTTCTTGATTTAGATTGACTGTACCAGTATTGACCTCACTTCCTCGGCTAGCTTCCACTGATCACGTTTAACAAATAGCTACATTCCATCTCACATAGATGCCTACGTAAGCTATCATCACATCCTCCATCTCTTTCCTGCATGTTGAAGGGATCCTCCTTGCTTCATCTCCTGTGTTTATGTAGTGCTGAACCACTAATACATCATATATTACGATCATCCTCAGGAAACACGTCTCTGTTGTCCCTCAACTACTTAGCCACCACTTCTTTCTAGTTCTCGGTCAAACTCTTTCCACTCTGCTCCATCACATCTACTAAATGGTCCTGGATTCTGCTTTCTTTCTTTCCTGGTTCCTCCCCCTGTACATCTCCCTCCGCCAATAACACCAACCAACCTACAATTATTTATACAGAATGCTCCTGCCTCAATATGGTTGCCCTCGTCTCCTCTCCTCTCCCATCGGTTCCTTTCTTTGTCTATCAAGGCGTTCTTGATAGACATCTCGTATCCAAGTATCCATGCATATATGTATATATATATATATATATATATATATATATATATATATATATATATATATTGTGTGTGTGTGTGTGTGTGTGTGTGTGTGTGTGTGTGTGTGTGTGTGTGTGTGTGTATACATACACACACACACATTATATATATATTTGTATATGTATATATATATAATTATATATATATAATATATATATATATATATATATATTATATATATATATATATATATATATATATATATATATATATATATATATATATTATATTATATATATATATCATAGTGTTATTATATTAAATTATATATATATAATATTTATATATATATATATATATATATAATACATACATAATATATATATATTATGTATATATATATATATATATATATATATATATATATATATATATATATATATATATATATATATATATGTATATATATATTCCAGAGTGATTATTATGACCGCTTGAAACGTTATACATAGTCATACAACCCCAATAAAGAAACTATTATAGTTGTATTATCAGCCTGTGAAGAAGACCATATGCCATGGTTGCCCCCCCCCCCCCACGCAACAAAAAAAAACAATTAAAAGAAAATAGTTTTAGGCTACCATGCGTGACAAGGTCTCTACATAACGCCCGAATTAACTGATATCCAGACAGTAACCGGAAGCCTTTGTCACTGACATGAAATTACCATGACTTCTTCCCTCTTAGCTTCACTTTCCCTCTCAGGCCTCTTCATTCGTTTATCTCACCATTCAATCAACTGCAGCTTTATTGAACTTCTTTTTTACTAGTTATCAGTATGGTTAGGCCTAATTTCACAATGTTCTGCTAACACAAAGAAAATAATTCCTTATCATCTTTACTCATACCGCGATTAATGTTGTTAATATTATCATTATCATTAGTGACATTTTATTATTTCTATACATATTTTTACTGCTCTGAGTATCAGTTATATTACATCATTATCATTATCATTTTCCGTTGTTATTTCTTATCGGCGTTCTTGTAGTTGTGATCAAACTTGTTGCAATCCAGGTCCTTATTATTGCTGGTGGTGCAACAGTATTAGTATTATCTCAGAATATATACCATCACTATAATCAGTATCGTTGTTATTGTAACTGCCATTGCCATTAAGTTCATAATGCAAAGGCACTCCCATGATTTTTCTTCATTATAGTATCTCGAAACTCAGGTTGTTTTCTGCCGTCAGATAATAAAAAATAAGGAGTTAATTGGATAAGTTTATCACTAAATTCTAATCATTTGGTCCCTTTCGAATCAGCATAGCTAACTTATAATCTGTTTGTAATTTCCTACGCAATTTAGGTAACAAACATATTGATAACCAATAGGGAGTTGTGTAAAAAAGGTATGCATGAGAATGAATATCTTCACAATACAAGAGATGTAATTAACGATTATATCTTCGTCGGAAATACATGCATTTCTGACGAAGATATATCTCTTGTATTGTGAAGATATTCATTCTCATTCATACCTCCTCTACATTATCAACATGCCAAGAAAAATGCCAACACAAAAAAATATAGTAGAAATAATAAAAAAAAGAAAATCCTGTAGCCTCATTTTCAATAAATCTAGCTTTTTCCATTGTAGGTTTTTCTACCAAAGAAAATTCGTTACTGCTGTGTTAGCGTGTCATTTTTTTCAACCTCCTCTGTTCGCCAGATATAATAATAATGGCAAATATAATAACATAACCATGTAACATCAAACTAGTTTCCAGTTCTTCCACTAAAAGATGCTGTCATAGAATATTTTTATTACTCGTAGTCCTTGCTAGGTAATGAATAAGTTTCTAGAGAATGTGGTTGCGTGTGTGTGTGTGTGTGTGTGTGTGTGTGTGTGTGTGTGTGTGTGTGTGTGTGTGTGTGTGTGTGTGTGTGTGTGTAGATGGATAGATAGATATACATATGAATGCATAAATAGATTGATGAATAAGTCAGTGGCTACTTTTGCAGCATAAAAATCTCGACAAAAGCCATGACAATAAGACGTGCCCATAACTGTGCTGTAACTCACCGAATTAACCTGGCAGAACAACTTCCACACGTATATGCACATTACCTTCTTCCCTCTCGTTTCTCCCTGCCTCTCTCTCTCTCTCTCTCTCTCTCTCTCTCTCTCTCTCTCTCTCTCTCTCTCTCTCTCTCTCTCTCTCTCTCTCTCTCTCTCCTCTCCTCTCCCTCTCTCTCTATCTCTATCTCTATGTCTCCCAAAAATTCCCCTCTATTAATTATGAAAAAGAAGAATTCCTTGCCATTAACAGCCGTCAGAATACTCTTGGGGAAAAAATCAATATAATTTCGGGGTCCAACAGGCTAAATGGAAGTGCAAGGTATCTTGACACAGGCAGACCCGCTCCATCTTCATGAAAATTCTAGTTGGCAACTACCAAGTTAAGCCCCGCCTCATCCTTTTTTTGTTGTTATTATAAACGTTGTGTGTATATATATGTATGTGCATGTGTATATATATTTTTTTTCCTTTTTTTTTGGTTTATTCTTCGATAATTACTTCATCGCTGAAATTACTGAATCATTAGGATATGGCCTCGATTTCGATTAAAAAATATATATATATTTTTGAAAATTATTTCCTGAGCGCGTCCGTTATAAGCGGAGCCGATGCTGACCGCTGATAGCCATATGACGCGTGCTAGCGATTTAAATGCCAGCGATGCCCGCGCTTTAAATCCGTGAACGACCTGGACGGATCAATTGTAATCTCTCTCGCCTTCTATTTTGTTTTTTGTTTTTATGATTTTCTTTTTTCTTTTTGTCTGCATTTTTTTACGTATTGTTCTCGGGTTTCTATATGACAACTGTGACGTGTGACCGTTAAGTGACGGGAGCATATTCGTCAATGCTCGAACATACAGACTGTGTTGCTCGTTCATTGTGTTTTCACTTTTTCTGGCAACAGCAAGACGTGTAGGCAGTACTGACACCCCTTAAAGGAGCTAATGTGCGAGAAATCCGAATTGGTAAGAGGGTAACTCCCCCACGTGACCTAGCGTGACCTTACTTGACCTTATCTCACATCTTACCCCACTCTGTAAAAGGTTAAGGTAAGTAGGAAATCACTTTATATTGTCGTCTCTTTCTTTTATATTAGTACAGTAAACTGTTCTACCTAAAACTGCAATTATCTCAAAAGTTTTTTTTTACACATAGACGTCGCCATAATTTTGCGTGTAATTAACCGATTTTCGTTTCTGTTGTTGATGAATAATTGTAACCAGTTTATCTAATTTCGCTTGAGACAA
>NC_051393.1:18827769-18832769 GCF_015228065.2 Penaeus monodon
TATGTATATATATATATATATATATATATATATGTATATATATATATATATATATATATATATATATATATATATATATATAAAATTCTTGTTTTTCTTTTTTTTTTCTTTCTTTCTTTTTTTTATTCATTTATAAATAAATATATATATATATATATATACATATATATAATATATATTATATATATATATATATATATATATATATATATGTATGTATATATATATATATATATATATATATATATATATATATATATATATAATATATATATATATATATATATATATATATATATATATACATATATATATATAAATGCATATGTGTGTGTGTGTGTGTGGGTGTGTGTATGTGTGTGTGTGTGTGTGTGTGTGTATGTGTGTGTGTGTGTGTGCGCGCGCGCGAGCGCTTATACGTTCAGTTTAATTCAGTGAAATTCGCAAAGGCCAGCTTCGCCCGATATTTACACACATGTGGCCCTACCTGTTTTACCAACGTAGAGCCGTTTCATCTAACTCACCGTCACAGAAGACATAATAATTTTCTTTTCTCCCCCCCCCCCTCCCTCAATCGCCCACTCGGATGCCTAGGTCCTGGACCCCTGGAACGAGCTGTGCGACAACTACGGCAAGTGCGCCTACGACAGGTTCACGGCTCTCAAGCAGCAGAATGCCAACTTGAAGGCTATCCTGGCCGTCGGAGGCTGGAACGAGGGCTCGGCCAAGTACTCCACGGTAGGGATAACGTCTACGATGAAAAAGGGTGGATTATATAATATATAATGCAAAGGATATTGCATAAGTGTGGAATTAATATAAATGAATGAATGGCACACTGACGCTGTCAAAGAAACAGCAGGAAATCTTGACTTTTCAAGTATTTCTGGACTAGCCTTCCCTTTAGCCTGAGGAAGAGTATAGTCTTCATGAAAACATAGTGTATGAGGTGTTTCTTCCTGACAACAGCTGTGGGCATTCAAAAACTGTTTTTCTACCTGACAGATGGCAGCTGACCCAGCAAGAAGGAACAGATTCATCACCACCTCAATCGATCTCTTGAAGAAGCATGGCTTCGACGGACTCGACATGGACTGGGAGTACCCAACACAGCGTGGAGGCAACCCCGAGGACTATGTATGTCTTTGATGAAAGAACCTGTATCATGCACATTTTACAAAAGTTCTTATGTGTGTGTGTGTAACCGTTGCACTTATTTTCGGTTGCCTTCATGTTCGTAATTTCGTGTTACTCTCTCAGGACAATTTCGTCATCCTGTTAGCCGAGTTGAAGGAAGCCCTGAGTGCGGAAGGCATGCTCCTGACAGCCGCCGTGTCAGCCGGGAAGGGCACCATCGACCCTGCTTACAACATTCCAGAAATGTCCAAGTCCCTCGACCTGATCAACGTGATGACCTACGACATGCACGGCGCCTGGGATGACTACACTCACCACCAGTCTGGTCTTTACGCTCATCCTCTCGACGAGGGGGATAATCTCTACTTTAATGTGGTGGGTAAATGGGCACACAGACACTGTTTCTACTTAAAATGGCCGGATGAAGGACCTTGAGGAAAACATGGTAAATGTAGTTGACACTGAAAGAAGCACCAGCGTTAATGGACAAAGAGGATTCATCTATTTACCTCTCAACTGTAAAAAAGGGAGAGCTTTCACCACCGTACCTTTTCCAGGACTTCGCAATCAAATACTGGATCGAGAAGGGAGCTCGCCCCGGCCAGATCGCCCTGGGTATCCCGCTGTACGGCCGCTGCTGGACCCTCGCCAGTCAGCAGGAAACCGGGTATTACGCCCCCGCGCACCAGCCCGGCGCCGCTGGGGACTGGACAAGGAGCCCTGGCATGCTTGGCTACAATGAGGTAGGCCTTAGTTGCACTGTGCTTGGCATGATTTATTACTCATTGTGGGGTATTGCACGGATTAATTAACGATGTGTTGTTGATGGTTATCTTTTGTTAATACCATTTGCAGATTTGTTACATGCAAACGACCCAGGACTGGACCGTGGTAAATGACCCTGCCATGAACGAGCCCTACACCTACTACTTCCCCATGAACAATATCTGGTGCTCGTACGACCACGAGGCCTCGGTCGTCATAAAGGTAAACGGACACATAGTTTAACCTGATCTGAAAAAATTGAATATCAGTTATGAGTAAACCCACATTGCAACTTGAATCCACTGCCCGCAGGCCAATTACGCTAAGACCATGGGTCTGGCTGGTACAATGGTCTGGAGCGTCGAGACAGACGACTTCCACGGGCTGTGCCACAGTCGCAAGTACAACCTCATAAAGACCATGGTGGAGGCGTTCGGCGGCAGCACCATCACCGAGCCCCCCACACTCCCTCCTCCGTCCACGACCACGCGGGTAAAGGCGTCTTTTCCTTTCTCCAGAAATGAATCAAGGCTCATTTCATTTCTGCGAATCCGTTATGGCTGTGATGTCACTGATCATTATTCATTATTAATGTGTATATATATTCATTGCCAACCCTATCTGCCATCAGGACCCTAACCTGCCAACGCTGCCTCCTTCCACCACCACCACATACAAGCCACCCCCACCAGGAGAGCACTGCAGCCAACCCGGCCTGAACCCAGACCCTCTTGACTGTACCCACTACTACCTGTGCTCTATTGTACGTATTTATCTTTGTTTCCTTCCTCTTACCTGGGAAATGTTGTACAATATAACAAAATATTACATATGGTTCTGGAGTTTATGGAGTTTTCACCTAATTCAATTATATTCCGCAATATGCCTTGTTTAAAATAAACACAAAATTCCCTGTACAGAGCGTCACTGGCGGTTACGATGAGACGGAGCAACTGTGTCCTGAGGGAACGCTCTATAACCCCCAGAGCTTCATCTGCGACTGGAAGGACGCCGTCTGCCACCTGGACGGCATTTGCCCTAATGATTGCTAAGGCAACATTACATGTATACTTTGAATAAAGTGAATTCAAAGCAAAATAGCAATTTTCACAGACCATCTCTTTCTTGTACATTCCTTTATGATTGATATACATTCCCCTAATGCATTTGATAGGGCTTGTTTACGCCACAGTTTTAAGAGGCAGGTTTGGGAACTGGCTTCGGAAAACGATATTGAAATTGTTGAACCTCCCATTCCAAACACGAATGTTCTTACCTGTTATATAATATATAGTAAATATGCAAAACAAAGTGCAGGAGCCTGTAACCACCATTATTCTCTGCTGCTGATGCATGCTAGCATAAACACATGGCATATATACCACGACAATACAGCATTTAACTTAGTATCATCCATGCCCAGTGGACCATTATTAATAAAAGTGTGTGTATACAAACACACACACACACACACACTCACACACACACACACACACACACACACACACATATATATATATATATATATATATATATATATATATATATATATATATATATATATATATATATATATATATAACACACACATATGTGTATATATATATATATATATATATATATATATATATATATATATATATATATATATATATATATTCGTTGCCCGTAGGATTGTTGCTGTGACCTTGGATAATCTGAACCTGCCCGATGCCGTGTTGATATTACTCTCCGTCACGATGTATGCTGCTTCCATAATTTTTCTTTTTAGTTTGTTCAGTCCTTCATGGACTATTTCTGCGTCCTTCCAGTTTAGTAGATGTCCAGCTTCATCTACATGTACCACCATGGCATTCGAAGTTCTGTGGTGACGGATGTCAGCTCGATGTTCGCTGATCCCGGTGCTGAAACCACGGCCTGTTTCCCCAAAGTATGCTGTATCGCAACCGCTGCAGGGTATGCGATATACAACACTATAAGGGTTGCTTTCGGGCTGCTTTCTGTCATGTATTAAGTCATGTATCTTTTCCCCGGATGTGCTGGCGATTCTCACTGTCTTGCCGTAGTATCTGCTGATCGCCTGGGAAACGTTACATGACGGTAAAATGAGACAATTATTAGAAGAGGGTGCGGGGTCTGCTCTTACAAGTATGCTCTCCGCCTTCTTTCTGAGGTTTAACAGGAAGCCTCTTGGATACTTGTGTTTCATGAAAGAACTAATTATATAGGCAACCTCATCCTCGAGAAATTCAGGGCTGCAGATCCTCAGTGCTCTGAGGAAGAAGCCAATCACAACTCCAGATTTCGTTTTGTTGCTGTGGGCGGAGTAGTAATGGATATAATCATCTTTATTTGTAGGCTTTCTGTATACAGAGAAACGTAGGCCGTCGTCACCCCGATGGATCAGAGTGTCCAGGAAAGGTAGTTTCTGATTCTCCTCCTCCTCCACGGTGAACTGGATTTTCTCGTGAACGGAGTTGAGCCGCGTTAGCGCATGTTGCAAGCACGACCTCCTGGGGACAATGACGAGGACGTCATCTACGTATCGAAGCCATGTTGAATGCCTGCCGATTATATCCCTGTAGTTATCCCTCTCCAGCGTCTCCATAAACAAGCAAGCCATGACGGCACTCAAGGGGGAGCCCATGGCGAGACCACTAATCTGCTGGTATTCATCCCCAGCAAATTCGAAGTAGCCGAAGTCCACGCATAACTTCACTAGGAGAACGAAGTGGTGTCTCGGCAGCGGGAGTTCTGCGTCTGTCATGGAGCTGGTGACCCTCTCGACTGCCCGGACTGCTCCGTCTGTGGGTACATTGGTAAAGAGGGATTTAACATCAAAACTGGCAAGCTTTTTATTTCTATACCCAGAATTCTGGAGACGTCTGATGAGGTCCCCGGAGTTCTTCAGGTGGGAATCACTGATGACCCCCATAGCGCCAGAGAGGGGTTTAGCCAAATACTTGGCCAAACGATGGGGAGCGCTGCCAATGCCAGAGGTAATCGGTCTCATCGGCACGCCTGGCTTGTGTACCTTCGGGAGACCTCTCATGGACGGGTTGCGGGGGGCCTCTTCCAGCAGGTGAAGTAGGCGTTTA
>NC_051393.1:18852769-18862769 GCF_015228065.2 Penaeus monodon
ATTTTGAACTTCATTTGGTGCCAAAAAGCAGAACAATCTTATTCAACGTTTGATACTCTGGGGATTTAAATTTTCAAATAACTTTTGGTACGAGTACATCTTCGCACAAAGTTCATAAGAAAATCGTGTGCCAAACATTATTGGTATTTGAATCATTACCACCATATAGTGTTAATGAGTTTGGTATGTTTACCTTCAACTTTCCCGCGCATTGGGTCTCAGTGTCATGGCGCCCACTAAGAGCCAATTGGCTTCATAAACCTTACCGCGAAAACAATAGGAAGCTCGATCCAGTCTTTTTTTTTTTAGATCAGTGGTATTGCTATCTTAAAGTCTGTCTGAGAATATTGGGGTGAATAACTTGTAAGTTTAATAAGAAACCTTTTTTTATTCATAATCATGCTGAGATTTCTGAATTTATCGTTATGAATATGGGAAAAAATCATTAGTATTAGTTTGCAGTAAGCTTGAAGAACCTGTTACCGCATCTTCAAATAAATAATGTGCTATATCTTTGGAACATTTATCATCAGGTAGTAATCAATCTCATTTCACCGCAAATGGAAGACTATAGCCCTTAATCATGTATATTACGCCATTTTCTGTAATTAAAAAAGAAAAGAATCTTTATGACTCAATACGAGACGCCCCTTTTTCATGGAAATCCAACAGCTATATATGGGAAAAATAAAACTATTAAGTCCTTTACAGATGTATATTAATCTTTCAAATGTGCTAAGTATTTCAAGGATGGATTCCCCATTGTTCACATTCTGTAAAGCATCTTATAAGGACTTTTACTTGCGTTTAAAAAGATCACCAAATTAGACTATGTTGCAGTTTGAAGTGTCCACATGGGTCGGGTTGTCACAAATTGTAAGGTACTGGTTCCAGAACAAACCATCAGCGCACTGTTGTACATGGGGCGATCCGTTGTAGCACCAGTAATACTGAAAAAAAGATATTGATGCGATGAGCACACTTGCACATTTTTTACATATACTACATAGTAGATATATGAATTGTTTTGCTTAATTTAATCATCCCATGTAAATGTTCTAAAACTCCAAATTTTCTACATACATAATTAGATTATCTCAGGATTTTCCAAGAACTCATCAGACTTTCCAACATTACCTTGTCGCAATCAGCGTGAGGGTAATAAGTATTGTCAACTTCGCAAATCCACAGGTTGCAGTTGGAGGTGTCGACGCTGTCCTCCCAGTTGCAGATCATGAGGTCCGCATCGAACAAAGTACCAGGACTACACAGTTCTAGAATGGCTTGGCCGTTTGTGCACACCCAGTACTGCAAGTAATGAAAACATACATCTTTAACATTATATATCTTTGATGTTGGGTTTCTATAACTTGTGGAGCATGAGGTGAAAGTACCTGTGCCTTTGTTTTGTTTTGATTTTTTCATACACAGTCAAAATGGAAGCAAGTTTAGCATCGCTGTGACAGTTCATTCTCTGTGAATTTCTTCGTAATGATAATAAAGTGTGACGTGCACTCTCTTTCTCTCTCTTTATTCATCTTGCACTCTCTCTCTCTCTCTCTCTCTCTCTCTCTCTCTCTCTCTCTCTCTCTCTCTCTCTCTCTCTCTCTCTCTCTCTCTCTCTCTCTCTCTCTCTCTCTCTCTCTCTCTCTGTGTGTGTGTGTGTGTGTGTGTGTGTGTGTGTGTGTGTGTGTGTGTGTGTGTGTGTACAACCACGAAAAAGTTTACCTTGTTACAATCATCGTGAGGGAAAACTGAGCCATCAATGTGTTGGGTGCAGTCAGGCCTTCCGTGACCTGGATTAGGAGTGCTAGGAGTGGGTGCAGCTGTGCTAGGAGTGGGTGCAGCAGTGCTGGGAGTGGGTTCTGGAGTGCTGGGAGTGGGTTCAGCAGTGCTAGGAGTGGGTGCAGCAGTGCTGGGAGTGGGTTCAGCAGTGCTAGGAGTGGGTGCAGCAGTGCTGGGAGTGGGTTCTGGAGTGCTGGGAGTGGGTGCAGCTGTGCTAGGAGTGGGTGCAGCAGTGCTGGGAGTGGGTGCAGCAGTGCTGGGAGTGGGTTCTGGTGTAGTTGAAGGCGAAGGCGTGGTGTACTGAGCTTGGCAGTCCTAAAACGGAAAGAAAATAAAGTTAATCACAGCTGCGCCAACGGAAGGTCTTCACGTGGCACACAATGAGCGTAGAGCCCGTGACCAGCCAACTACGCCGTCACGCAAGATCCCATGACAGAGGCTCGAGCGGAGGACAAACAAGAACTCTTACCGGGAATTGTCCGTCGGCAGGCGATTCCAAGGCGTTCTTCATGGAGCGGAGGAGGTGGAAGTCCTCGTTGTAGCACCTGGGATGGAAGTCGTCCGTGTCGATCGTCCACACCAAGATGCCCGAGAGGCCCATGTTCTTGGCGAAACGAGCCTGGAGTCGGGAGGAAATTCCAGCTGTTTTAGTAGGGCGGGTGTGGATAGTATGGGATGGGAGGGGGCGTGGTGAGTATTGGATTTGGGGGAGGGGGCGTGACCAGTATTGGATGGGAAGGGGTGTGGTGAGTGCTGGATGAGAGCCGGTCTGGTCAGTATTGGATGGCAGGGGGCGTGGTCAGTATTGGATGGCAGGGGGCGTGGTCAGTATTGGATGGCAGGGGGCGTGGTCAGTATTGGATTGGAGGGAGCGTGGTAATAGGGAAGACACGAAGTGAGGAGGACATGAGATGTAATAAAGGAAATCCAAGAATGGAGGAAGGTATTGCCTATGGAGATAGTGTAATATAGAAATGGCGAAACAGAGGCATAACATGAGACGGACGTGAAATGGGGAAAGACCACAGAGGGCATAGATAGGGAAAGAACACAAAAGTGCACGACATAAGGGAGATATAAAAAGTATAAAAAGAGGAAGGTCTGGAATAAAGAGGAGGAAAGACAGCGTGATTACTCATTCTGTCACACTGTTTTCCCTTATACTCCCTTTTATTTTTCAATTTCTGTTGCATATCCAAGACCGAATTTACAACGAACGTGAAACCATTGATATTGTTTTTGTTTTTATTCTATTTTCTGTTGTAATCAAATTTCTTTAAATAGTCGTGTCAAGGGAAAAACTATTACTATACTAGTGGCTAGTTGGATGGTAGCAGCTGTGGAGGGCATTAACAATAGAAGTAGTATTTAGGCTGTAGTAGTATTAGTAATGTGCAATTAATATATAAGTGTACGTATTATAAGTAATGGTAGTATTAAGGCAGTGATGGTGATATGGATAATACATATAATTACAAGAATGTGTAATAACAGTGATGTTAATAAGGATAATAACACTTAAGTATTACAAAGACTGAGAATATAAGGATAGTGATTGTGAATAGGATAATAACAGTGACATCAATACGCTGACGGGATCAACAGCTCTCCCACCAAGTACCTGACCTTAACGGTAACTGAATCAGCATCATCGAACCCGCACCAGATGTTGTCACTCGAGCAGTAGAAGTAAGGCTCATACATTCGT
The DNA here is from genome assembly GCF_015228065.2 of Penaeus monodon. NCBI lineage: Eukaryota > Metazoa > Arthropoda > Malacostraca > Decapoda > Penaeidae > Penaeus > Penaeus monodon. The sequence continues at coordinate 18,856,263 of NC_051393.1, forward strand.
GGGTCCATCTTGACTGTGCACGTCTGGTCCTGGCGAATTCGCTCGCAGATCTGAGGAAGGAAGACGCTTACATATAGAATACATCCGTTCTCTTTTTTCTCGTTTTAGGTAGATGGATATGCAGATAGATATTAACATCTGAATGTAGATAGGATAGGTTATAGATGTAGAACCATAATTGGATATAGTACAAATTGGTGTGTGTGTGTGTGTGTGTGTGTGTGTGTATGTGTGTGTGTGTGTGTGTGTGTGTGTGTGCGTGTGTGTGTGTGTGTGTGTGTGTGTGTGTGTGTGTGTGTGTGTGTGTGTGTGTGTGTGTGTGTGTGTGTGTGTGTGTGTGCTATTGATATTCATAGTGGTATAGATAGATAGATATTAGTAACCAAATAGACGTTAGTAACCACACATATGTAGTTGATAATACTCATATGTATATAGAAGAATATGGACATATAAAAATACATACACTGTTCCCTGTTATTTTATCACTACTACTTCCTCCTTATTAACGTCCTAGGTCAGGTTGAGGTGGAAAAGATTTCAATGAAGAAAGCACGATGGACAGGGGCGTTACCTCATTGAAGCCGAGGGTCCCAGGAATCCGGATGTACGGGCCAGCCGGACCAGGCTTTGAAGCGGGGGAGAGCAGTCCGTTTTCGTTAATGTTGTCCAGGGTGTAGCAGCGGCCGTATTCAGGGATGCCCATGATCAGCTTCTCCTTGGGGACTCCAAGAGAGAGGTAGTAGTTCACGGCGAACACCTGTAGGAAAATGGCGATAACCGAAGGAAGGAATCGACTACTGAACGATTCTCATTTTTTTCTTTCTTCTTGATATATTTTCTTAAATTTGCACGATAGAAATCGCTCCGATTTTTCACATTGCAACGGAAAGGGAGGTGCTGTCTTTATCATCATAAATGCACATAAATCTGCACGACAGACAAACTATACAGCAGATTACTAGAGAGAGAAATAGATAAGCAATGATCATGATCACATGTATGATAATGATCACATATATGTAGACAGATACGTGATAGTATTTCTATAGAATGAAATAGCTAAACGTATGTTCAGAACAATTGCCTACTATTAGTCCCATGAGCACTGTTTTGAGCACTACTATATTTCCAAAGAACGACCCTCCGTTAGCCCAGAAGGCCTTACCACGTTGAAGTTGGCGAGGTCCCCGGCGTCGCTGGGCAGGCCGCACAGAGGGGCGTTGTGGTGGGTGGTGTTCTCCCAGGCGCCGTGGAGATCGTAAGACATGAGGTGCACTTGGTCGAACAGCTGCCCCATCTGTTCCACGTGGTAGGCGGCGTCGATCGTGGGCTTGCCAGCTGCCACCGCGCCCGTCAGCATAAGGGGAGGATTGAACTGATCGAAAGCGGCGCGAAGTTCCTGTAGCAGGATGATGAAGTTCTCCTGAAAAAAAAAGGTCATCGCTGGCTGTAGAAGTCTCATCCTCGTTCTCGTAGCTGAGAAGCTCTCAAGGGTAAAAGCATGACTTTCATTTTCTTTTCACCTTGTCTCTTATACGCGGCCCGACTGGAGGGCAGCACCCACCTTGTCTTCAGGAACGCCTCCTCGCGCAGCCGGGTACTCCCAGTCCATGTCCAGTCCGTCGAACTTGTGCTTCCTCACGAGGTTAACGCTGCTGTCCACAAAGGTCTTCCTCTTGGCGGGATCGCCGGCCATCTGCGCGAAATCATCATCATCAATAACGGTATGCTCATGTTTGAGCGAAATATTTACTGCTAAATGCTAACTAATATGTGTATGGCCATTTGTCTCGCTGAAAATATCCTCTGTATATATGAACAAGTCATTCGTCTAAGAGTTGTGCATTCTCTGCATTGGATTTGTTGTCAACTAAACAAACAATTATAGCAGGGGTGTTTCAAGTAACCACTTGTTGTTGTGGTTATATTTTCATGATATTGTATGTGAAATCATGAGGCAATTTAGTTATTAAATTTTCCTTGTATGCCAATTCACTTTTTAAAACTCTAGGCACATTACAGAAACGTCACTGAAATAGTATTACATGGTGTGTGTGTGTGTGTGTGTGTGTGTGTGTGTGTGTGTGTGTGTGTGTGTGTGTGTGTGTGTGTGTGTGTGTGTGTGTGTGTGTGTTTGTGTGTGTGTGTTTGTATGTGCGTGCGTGCGTGCGTGCGTGCGTGTGTGTGTATTTGTGTGTGTGTGTATGTGTCTGCATATGCATGCAGACAATACCCACCGCAGTTGGACACGATCAATTCTAAATCCATAAATAACCACAGCAACACCCACGTACCACAGAGTAATCTTCGGACCCCTCATTCCAGCCTCCGACGGCCAAGATGGTCTTCAGCTGCGGGTTCTGCTGCTTCAGGGCCACGAACCTGTCATAGGCGCAGTTGTTTCCTCCATCCACGGGGCACAGTTCGTTCCAAACATCCAAAACCTTTGTTTAGGGAGAAAAAAAATGTTTAAGAACTCTCTCTCTTTCTCTATCTATCTATCTATCTATCTACTTTTCCCTCCCCAGCCTGCTCTCTCTCTCTCTCTCTCTCTCCTCTCTCTCTCTCTCTCTCTCCTCTCTCTCTCTCTCTCTCTCCTCTCTCTCTCTCTCTCTCCTCTCTCTCTCCTCTCTCTCTCTCTCTCTCTCTCCTCTCTCTCTCTCTCTCTCTCTCTCTCTCTCTTCTCTCTCTCTCTCTCTCTCTCTCTCTCTCTCTCTCTTCCGCGCCCAAATTTTAAATGCGGAATTTCTGTACCTCAATTTCCCAGGTGTGGTTGCTCAGGCCCGCGAAGCCGAAGATGACGTGCGTGCAGAGGAAGGGGTCGATGTCCTCCACGTCGAACTTGCCATCGCCAGGTCGCCACACGGACCAGGAGCCGAAGTAACACACGACTTTTTCTGGAAAGTGGGGAGTCGTTGTCAATGTGTTTCGTAGGTCTCCATTGTCGCTTTTATTAGTGTCTTATAATATATATATATGTGTGTGTGTGTGTGTGTGTGTGTGTGTGTGTGTGTGTGTTTTGAAATTGCTACGATACGGTTATGATTTTTTTTTCGTATTTTGTTTCGTCGTTTGGTTTGGTTTGTTCGTCTTTTTTGTATTAATGCTTTTCAAACATTATGTTCCCTTTTTACTCGACTTTTTTAATGCACTAGTTATTAGCATATAGTTACTATTGTAATATTGGGTTTATTTTTGCCCTTGGATTTTTCGAAATCGTAGAATGGGTTATTATATGTTTAGGAAATATGCATTATCATCTAGCCTTATCTTATAGATTCATTGACCTGTTTAATCAAACACAAGTTGCAAATATTTCGTCCAAGTAAACCTCGACATCTGACATTAGCCATATTAGATGTTGTGTAAAACATTATATACTAAACCTACTTTCCTGAACCAACTGTATAAGGGACACTTCGTTAGCACAGCGGTTTACCAGCCAAGAACCAGATTACCCCATGAACTAGCACGAGATAAAAAAAAAACACGAGGTTAGTGTAGTCATAGGACTGTGATGACATAAGATCTAGGTGACTGTGATCGATAAGTAATTTTTATAAAGAAATTAATGATGATAATACCATGGGGAGACTATTCTATAATCAACGAGGAGAATGGAGGTCCTGTCTGAAAATTCGTATTCGTTTATTGATATTACCACGATTTATAATACAAATGTTAATGGCATTATTATTAGCACTAATATTTATGGATTAGTTATTATCACTTCTTTCGTTTCAGCAACCTTAGTGCTCACTCGTCTGTCATGAAATACTAGGTTTCGTTCCCTAACCACTGGGACGCTAAAATAACCCAAGATATCCTTTACATCAGCCCGGAAAATAAGTATATTTAGGGCGAGGACAGTCAATTTTATATAATGAGCTCCCATGTACAATTATAAAGGAATTGGGCACATTTGATTAGAGACGAGTACGTGTGCTGTTCATTGTAGTTTTATTTTGTTGGTTTTGCTTACTCACAGATGGTTCCATAAGCTCTCGACCACCAAGAGGTTATCTTATAGACCCTGTGTGACCTCACCTATTACCCCTTTCCTTGAATATTCGTGAAAAATATATGTATTTCTTATAGGCTTGATATCGATGGCAGAAGTAATAGTTTATCATTATCATTATTATTACTTCTATTATTGTCATTATAATTAATATTATTATTATCATTATTGTTACTATTATCATTATTGTTATTATTATCATCATTATTATTATGATTATCACTAACAATACTAACAGTAATAAATATAAGATCAAATCTTTCCCAAAATCAGGGAAAAGGATAAGCAGGTGAGAGAGACAGGACTAGCAATTCACTCCTTAGTGACTAAAGATCTAGTGAAGAAATCTAAGTTTAAACAATATTTAACTTAAATCACAGTGGACATGACATACACAAACGTACCTTCTGGTTAGAGGCCGTATGACTGTAGGGTTAAAATTTAGAGCCTTTGATGGTTTTTGAGACGTGAAATTAAGAGCCGTTGCTTGTTTTCGAACATAGAAATTAGTTGACGGACAAGAGAAAATAAAACCTAGCGGTGCCTCGCATTGCCGAGCCTAAAGGTTGATGTCAGTGCGAAGGAGGCCAATTTTGCCCTCTCTATGCACTGATTTTGTATTCTGTTCGTCTTGAACTTTCTCTATACATTGTGTTCGGTTGTCCCTGAACTTTCTCTCTACACTGACATTATGTTCTGTTGAGCCTGAACTTTCTCTCTACACTGGCATTTCATTCCGCTGGTCCTGTACTAACCTGCGCTGGCGACCCCGAGGCCGAAAACCAACAATAGTCCAAGCAGCTTCATGGCGAATGTTGGTACAACTGACATCGTCCGCCTTCAACTATGTAGTTATATATAGGGTGTATCTTATCTTCAGCCTTATCTTGTAGGGGTGTTCGGGAGTTCCTTGGCGCACCCCTTTTTATTTAAGAAAATTTCGTTTCTGGGTTTTACACGGTGAAGCTGGCATGTTAGTTTTGTATTGTGGTGATTACTTTACTTTACTTAAGGTTCGTCTGTTCTGTTTCGTGTGTGTGCAAACGTCGAAGGAAGATTTTCTCGCTCGCAAGAGATACTTGTTTACACCCCCCTTCTACCTCTTTTTTCCTCCCCCCCTCTCTGTTAATACCTGTTTATCTGTCTTCCTGTCTCTGCCTCGCTGTATATCTATCTTACTGTCGGTCTGCCTGTCAATTTATCTCTCTATTTTTTTCTGTTTATCTGTTTACCTATATGTCAATCTATTTTCCTTTCTGTTCACGAGCATGGATACCAACAGCTGACTGCTGGCATCTTGAGCGAGCATTTAATCCAGCTATCCTTCTGCTCCCTACCCTAAATTTTGACTTAAACCATGCGCGTATGACTGCCTCTCTCTCGATTTTGTATAGGGTATATTATAATGCCCAACAACCTTCATATTCTTGATTTTCTTCAAGCCTTATTTCTGTTCGATTAGCACATATACGCCATCGTATCTGGCACTTTTTAGTTGCTTTATTACGTTTTTTTTTCAGTTTTGGAATAAATTGCTCAGTAGCATAGTTCAGCTAGACAATGTTTAAAAAAATAGCATACTGTGCAAACAGCTTTTATATCTCTCTTCGTCAGGTTGCTCCTGATTGTTTCAGGGATACTATATTTTAGTTTTTTCCTATATAACCGTTTTCATTTTTTTATCCACTTATAAATTTATTTCTTTACTGTATTATCTTTGATGTTGTCCTGATCCTTGCTTATGCGTTTTTAGACGCTTTGAATAATATTTTTTGCCTTAGTTTTTTTTTGCGCTTTTATTGTTGCCTCCATATGTTCGTACCCTGTTGAGAAGCAAGCGTGTATGTATGTATGTATGTATGTATGTACATATGTATGTATGCATGTATGTATGTATGTATGTATGTATGTACATATTTATGTATGTATGTACGTATGTCTAGTTAATTAGCCAATGATTTAACCATATAGTTATCTACTATTTATTTCAGAAAATATTCCTCTCTCACCTTTCTCGCACAGACTCAGCTCGTGCGGTGAATATGACCTGACAATAACTTCGTCGGATTAGTTATAAAACGTCTTTCTCATCGCAATCTTTTACCGGGAAATAAGAGTTCGCTTCCATACCTGCTGTATCTACAAAGGCAAAAAAAAAGCAGCCTTGCATGATCAAAGAATGGGGAACGAAAATTAAAACACGAATCAAAGAGAAGTTGCAACATCTCATGCTCCCGCCCCGAAACCCTCTGTGCAATATGATCATGTGCCTTTGTATACGTATAAAATCTCTGAAATCCAGCCTGTACGTTTAGGATAGAGACTTCGCGAAGGATACCTGTTCACAGAAAGGGTCAAATGCTGTATCTGAGAAGGAGAGATTTTATAGAAATGATCCCTGTCATCTCACTCGAGGCATGTCTCCAGGAGAAACCAGTACTCAGGAGGAACATGAATCAGTGATTTGTTAATCTCTTAGTCAG
>NC_051393.1:18895269-18897769 GCF_015228065.2 Penaeus monodon
GCACGCAGACTGCGATAAGGTATTTGGTTCAAATAGCGTCTCTCTCTCTCTCTCTCTCTCTCTCTCTCTCTCTCTCTCTCTCTCTCTCTCTCTCTCTCTCTCTCTCTCTCTATCTATCTATCTATCTATCTATCTATCTATCTATCTATCTATCTATCTATCTATCTATCTATCTATCTATCTATCTATCTATTTATCCATCTATCTCTCTCTCTCTTTTTCCTTTTCCTTTCCCTTTTCCTTTTCCTTTTCCTTTTCCTTTTCCTTTTCCTTTTCCTTTTCCTTTTCCTTTTCCATTTCCTTTTCCTTTTCCTTTTCTTTTTATTCTTATTCTTATTCTTATTCTTATTTTTATTCTACTACTACTACTACTACTGCTACTTCTTTTTCTTCTTCTTTTTTTTCATGTTCTTCTTCTTCTCCCTTTGTTGGGGGATAATAAGTAACATTCATACGATGGCTCTTAATTCGTAGCACCAGACTGCTATCGATAATGAGCATCAACATCGCTTTATCTGAATTGCTTTTACTTCATTAACTGAAATACCATTAACACTGTCAAGCAATAACTAACCGCCCATCGCCTTATCCGCAGTATTACTGGTGCTACAATGGAGAGCCTCACGTGGAAGTGTGTCCGAACGGTCTCTTCTGGAACCAGTTCATCCTCCAGTGTGATAATCCCGTTAATGTGGGCACTTCTTCATGTAATGTTCCCTAATAAGCTGTTTGGTTTGTTTATTTTTTGCTTTTTTACTTTTTTTCTTTTTTTTAATAAAGTCTTCTGTGACATCAGAAGCTAGGGAACGGAGACGTTTCCTCGCAGTCTCTCAGTTTTTGTATTTTGTTTCACCTTTCTGTGAACGGATTAAAATATTTTGTTATTCGAAGCTTTGCGTTTTTTCTTATTTGCTTTCGTTTTCGTTTTCTGTTTGTTTGTGTTTCTAATCCTGCTATACACTGTCAATTGATCCCCTATGCACATCTGTGGCAGTTTTATACCTGAATTCAATAAAATGATAATACACACTTTTTTTCTTTTTGGCTAAAAGAAATGTGATGCTAGACGCTGTATACCTCTAAATATCATGGATATATCCCAGAAAACTATGACGATAGGTCTCTTTGTAAAACAGTTTTAGAATCGCATATATGTAAACATTTCCATTGCCAAGATGAATGTATATAACGAATTAATGAATGAGAGCTCCCCGAAATCTGCATACTGATCCATATGATTTACCTATATAATTTACCAAGCCTTAGGACCTGACATCGAACACACATTCCTGTAACCTAAGCTCAGAAACATAAATCCTCGAAACTAACTTGATAAAAAGCTAACACATGTCACATTCCCACTAATAACTATGCTTACGTAACCCCAGCGGCGCCTTTGAATTGTGAGGAAGGGTTTTCTTCCAACTTCTTTCAGCATGCATTCTCTTTTTATCTAAGAAAAAAATCATACACGACTGCCGTGTCTGAGAACAGAGGACGATTACCAGTTTCCCTTCATATTTTTTCCGTCATGTCAGATCTTTCGTTTAGGTTCAGGAGAAAATTGAAATGGCGCAACATGGTTTACGTAACGGTTGTGTAACTATAGTAAAAATGAAAGGACAAGATTCGGTTAATTATGACGAAGTAAATATATTTTCATGTGAGGAATAGAATTATAAGATTTAAAAATTACATTACCAAATATATAGATGTAGACACAGCAACGTCAAAAAGTAAGTGAATAAAAAATATATTAATATGTAAATGCATCCACGTATACATACGTTCACACATAAATACACAGGATACATATATATATATTCTACAAATAAGGAGATGGGATACTTGAGAAGCTTGAGTTCCTAGCATTGTCTCTTTCGTATCAAAATTAGCCTTTTGGTCCAAATAAAGTAAAGGAAAACGCCCCAGGTCTAGTCCCCTTTGCAAATGAGCCCCATTACAGAGAGTTTCTGTATGTCACTGCTCTCCCTGTACCATTGTTTAAGTGACCACCCTCTAAGTGTGTATACTTATAGACGCAATATTTGTACTGATAGTTGGGTCGTAGTGCTTCCATTATCATGCTAATTACAACATGTAAAGTGATAACAATGATAATACTGTTTCAACCAGTGATAATACTGATGGTGATAATTATGTTATCCATGATAATAATAATGAAAATGATGATGATAATAACAATGGCGAGAACAGTAATCGTGATGATGATCATTGTATTAACGATAATAATAAAATAATTGTAATGATGATAAAAATAATCATAGTTATTATTATTATCATTAATGATGATAATAATAATAATAATAATGAACCGTATTCATTGCGACAAATGTAGAAAAGCCATGAATGAGAAGGAATATCTCTTGTACTGTGTAAGTGTTCATTCTCATTCATACATTTTCTACAAAAATGATGACAGTGATAAAGATAATAATGACAATAGCAATAATGATAATGATGGAAAAATAGAAATAAT
>NC_051393.1:18902769-18910269 GCF_015228065.2 Penaeus monodon
TTGGTTGTTGCCATAGGGGTTGATGTAGTAGATGTAGTGGTTGTAGATGTCAGAGAAGATGCTGCAGTTGAAGGTATCTGAGAAGTTGGTGCAGATGTCTCAGATATCGATACAGTTGATGGAGAAGTCTGGGTCGTTGATTTTGTTGATGTCTCAGATGTTGATGTGGCGGATGACTCAGTCGGTGTCATCGTCTGGCCGGGCATGAGGCAATGAGAGGTGTCCGTGACGGAGGGCCAAGTGCATGTGAAAAGGACGCTATTCCACACGAGGCCCTCGGAACACTCCCGAGGGTGCGGAATGCCGCCTTCACATTGCCAGTACTGTTGGGAGGGGTGACGCGTATGTGTATATGTATAAATAAATAAATATATATATACATGTGTGTGTGTGTGTAGACATATATACATACATACATAAACACACACACACACACACACACACACACACACACACACACACACACACACACACACACACACACACACATACACACACACACACGCACACACACATACACACACACACACACACACACACACACACACACACACACACACACACACACACACACACACACACACACACACACACACATATATATATATATATATATATATGTGTGTGTGTGTGTGTGTGTGTGTGTGTGTGTGTGTGTGTGTGTGTGTGTGTGTGCAGTATATATATATATATATATATATATATATATATATATATATATATATATATATATATATATATATATATATATATATATATATATATATACACATGCTTTCCTGTCCTTTTTGATTCATCCCCATGTGGTTCCTAGAACGAAATCACTCATAAGAGCGACACTAACTTTATTACAGTACAGGTCGGGCATGAAAGTCTCGCTGCCACACGTCGGGGTCACGAGGCCGCTTGTCGTCTGCGTTGAGGCACTCGTCGGGGGCTGAAGAAAGTACCACGGTTCGTTTTTTTTCTCAGTTTCGTTTTGCTTAATGTTATATCACTTTGGAAAATCCCACGTATAGATTGATAAAGTTATCGGATACAACCAAATGTGATATGTAGGCATACGCTGTTTTTTTCGATTTAGTTACAATTTTCGTCAATGTAGTTCTTTGCCTGTTTTTTTTTTTATTCTAAACTATTCGTAAAAAGTAAATGCACATTTATTTCGATAACCTTACCAGCAAAAGCATACGTGTCCTGTAGTTATATGAATTTCTTTAGATTTAGCCAATTAGATTATTAGTATATGTACTGTTTTTTTTTCTTTCTTTATTTCTTTCTTTTTCTTTTTCTTTTATTTTACTAACGTAATCAGACTCGAACTTTACGCCCGATAGCCTCACCACAGGAGTGCTGAAGGGCAGGTTCAGGAAGCCCTCGTTCATGGACCTGATGAGGTTGTAGGGCCGCCCCGTGCAGGACCCCGAGAAGTCGTCCGTCTCCAGACTCCACACCATCGTCCCCGCCAGGCCTTGGCTCCGGGCGTACTGACCCTGGGGAGGATATCGCGCTGTTTGACTTTGTTTGACTCTCTCTCTCCGTCTCTCGTCTCTTCCTCTTTCTCTTTTTTTCTCCTTTTCTTTCATTCTTTTCTTCTTTATTCTCTGTTTCTTTCTTACTATGTCTCTCTCTCTCTCTCTCTCTCTCTCTCTCTCTCTCTCTCCTCTCTCCTCTCTCCTCTCTCCTCTCTCCTCTCTCCTCTCTCATCTCTCCTCTCTCCTCTCTCTCTATCTATCTACCTATCTATCGTATCAGTCATTCAGTTGTATCTATAACCCATACAATATATTGTATTACAGGTTACCTTCCGCCACATCGACTGGGAGTCCTCGTAACCACACCAGGTCTTGTCAGCCGCGGAGTATGTGTAGGGCTCGTGCATGTCTGGATCCCTCACCACCGTCCATTCATCATTTCCATGTTGCATCTCGCATATCTACAGCCCATAGAAGAAACGGGAATACAGCAAATCATTTCATAGTTCAAATAATCTCATTTCAGAATCTCATGCCCTTCTGCCTCGCTGAATAACCCGCAAGAACTAACCTCATTGTAGCCTAGAAACCCCAGAGTGGCTGTGTAAGGACCAGGTTTCCCCGCCTGTGTAGCATAAGCGTAGTAATCACTGTCGTCCAAGTTGTTCAGAGTCCATGTAGTTCCATATGTGCCGAGGCCCAGCACTAGTTTCTTCTTGTCGACTCCTTTCGATATCCAGTAACCAACTCCGTAGTCCTGGAAGGGATAATTGGTATTTGAGTAAGTGCCAATAAGTGTTGAGTTTGGTAATGATGAATAAGGAATTCAGCCAACTTTGGGAGAGTTTAGTTATGGTCCGTGGTCTATTATAATGTTTATGGTTACACGATTTGAAATTAAGTACTGAAAGTATAGTGCAGGGAATTAATTATATGCTTGTTATCAGGCCTTTGTGGCCTTTGCCCGGCTGCTCAGTCCGCCCCCTCTTACTATCATAGTAAATGCGAGAAAACATATGGACATATCAAAGGCCTTTCCATATTTTTGCTTTTTCAGATCCAGAAGAAGCAATAAAGCAAAAAATGGTTTAGCCATATTTACGCATTTTCCTGTTCTTCCCTCCGTTGTTTTATACACAATTTGATGCTTAGCGTGAATCCTTCACGTGATAATGTATGATTCCATTCAGTTATATCTGTGTTCGTGCACACAAGTTCTTACAATATTGAGGAAGGCATTGTTGCCTGTGTCGGCCGGGTGAGGGAAGAGGGGCGCGTGGTGGTGCGTGAACGTGTCCCAGGGTCCGTGTAGGTTGTAGCCGCTGAGCAAAATGAAGTCCACGGCGTCCGAAAGCCCTAGGACGTCGTAGGCGACATCAACCTCGCGTTTCTCCAGAGAGACGCAGGCTGTGAGTACCAGGTCCTCGTCTGCCAAGGCTTCGTGAAGATCTCTCAGGAGAGCGATGTAGTTTTTCTGTTGGTTGGTTTACTGGTTCAGACAGCCAGGGAAATGATATGAATGATAAGCATGATTTATTTGATAAGAAATATCACCCATGCATAAAAAAACACGCTTTTTGTGTGTGTTGTGTGTATGTGTGTGAGTGTGTGTGTGTGCGTGTGTGTGCGCGTGTGTGTGTGTGTGTGTGTGTGTGTGTGTGTGTGTGTGTGTGTGTGTGTGTGTGTGTGTGTGTGTGTGTGTGTGTGTGTAGAGAGAGAGAGAGAGAGAGAGAGAGAGAGAGAGAGAGAGAGAGAGAGAGAGAGAGAGAGAGAGAGAGAGGAGAGAGAGAGAGAGAGAGAGAGAGAGAGAGAGAGAGAGAGAGAGAGAGAGAGAGAGAGAGAGAGAAAGAGAGGAGAGGGAGAGAGAGGGGGGGTAGGGGGAGAGGGGAGGAGAGTTAGAGAGAGAGAGGGGGGGGAGAGGGAAGGAATGGGAACAGACAGACAGGAGTTGGAGGATTTTAACCTGCCGTGCAAAATACAGGTGCGGCTCTAGCTGTGTTCCTCCAGTGGGGAATGCGACTGTTAGAGGGCAACTGTATCTCTATATATATCACAATACCTTTAAGAAACAAAACAAAAACAAAGACAGTCATATGTGTATTCAAGGGGAAAGTGAAACACAGCCACAAAAATAGTAAATAGTTTTTTGCTTCATTTTATGCTTCGTCCAGACATGAATCCTTGGGGAATTCGAAAAATAACCAGCTGGTATTTATAATCCTTGTCTTGTGGCTGTCTTCCATAATACCGGATTTATGCCCCCTGTTCCGGATCTCTTTAAAGTGAAATTTTGCCTTAGACTTCTTTCCAAAGACTCGAGTTTCGAAGTATGTCCGAGTCATTTACTTAGTTAAAATGTTCGAAACTGGATTCAGGGCCATGCAATGCTTCATGGATTTTCGGATCTGACAGCTTACAGGCATATCGGAATCGGTATGAAAGACAGCTGGCGGATAAAAATAAAAAACTGGTAAAAAAAAAAAATAACCAGCTGATATCAAGGAGATAAACTTGATAATTTAAACTACAATAACCAATAACACGGCAAGTAGAGTACATGGACCAGTAGTGGTGTGCGTTGTACCAAAGTCACAACCAACCTTGTCCTCAGGTTGCCCATCTCTGTCAGCCGGGTGCATCCAGTTAATGTCGAGACCGTCGAAGCTGTAGGTCTTGAGCATCTCGACGGCGCTTCCGACGAAGATTTTCCTTTTACTAGCATCTCCGGATAACTGTGATATGTGTCAGAGTGTAAATAAGGTGGGCTTCAAAGGTAATCTTTAAATGTATGTGAAATTCATTCAGCGTACTTTGAATACTATGCTTAGTATGCACTCTTTTGCTTATGTTATCATATGAGAACATGTTCACGCATAACTACACGTAGTCCTGTAAAGTTCACTGAATCGAAATACTGTTACTGTTTACAACCAAAAGATATTTTATAAACCAGTTTCCTTTCAACCGTATATATTATACCTAGGCTACATGTCTGTTCATTACAACTGTATAGATTTGGTGCAAAACTCACCTCAGAGAAAGTGGAGCCGTCGACAGAATTCCCACCAACAGACAGTAGGGTTTTTAAATCAGGGTTAAGGTCTTTAAGCGCCGTGAACCTGCTGTAGGCACACTGACCATAGTTAACACACAGGTCATTGTAAGGTTCCATGGCCTAAGGGAGAAGTGTTGGAAATAATTCTGTTGTAGTTGTTTACGAATAAGTGTTACATTTCTAAGCACTTTCAGAAGCGACCAGACGCTTAATTGAGCGCGCCTTGCATAGGGGTTTTTCTGATATATATATATATATATATATATATATATATATATATATATATATATATATATATATATATATATATATATATATATATATATATATATATTGATGCTCATAGCTGGTAGATTCTTCTACCATTATGTTTGAGAATAATCAAGCATTGACAATGGTCATAAGTACTCGTGGAGGTTTGGGACACCCAAATTAAATTCTGCTTAAGGTCACTTAAGGTAAGAGATGCTCATAATCATAAAAAACAATAAGGGATAATTACAGCTGCTTTCCTACTTTCATATATACTACTAAGATTTTAAAAGAAAGACTGGACAGCAGCCAGATAATTAATGGCATCAATCACATCTGCAATGAAAATGAAGTTACCTCGATTTCCCAGGTGGACGTAGAGATCTCGGCGAAGCCATAGACCAGGTGAGTGCACAGGAAGGGGTCAATGTCCTCCACGTCGTATTTCCCGGCTCCCTGTCGCCACACCGCCCACGACCCGAAGTAGCAGATCGTCACAGCCTCTGCGTGTTTTGTGAGAGGAAAAATCTTAGGAATTTTAAAGTCCATTTTGATAATGCTAGATGTAATAGTAAAGGAGTTAAATTAGATAAAAAACTTTATATGGTTATGCATATATACAATTATATATATATATATATATATATATATATATATATATATATATATATATATATATATATGTATGTATGTACGTATATATATACATATGCGTATACATACACACACACACACACACACACACACACACACACACACACACAGACACACACACATATATATATATATATATATATATATATATATATATATATATATATATATATATATATATAATTGTATATATGCATAACCATATAAAGTTTTTATCTAATTTAACTTCTTTACTATTACATCTAGCACACACACACACAAACACATATATATATATATGTATACACACACACACATATATATATATATATATATATATATATATATATATATATATATATATATATATATATATATATATATATATATATATATATATGTGTGTGTGTGTGTGTGTGTGTGTGTGTGTGTGTGTGTGTGTGTGTGTGTGTGTGTGTGTGTGTGTGTGAATATGAATTTGTATATGTATACGCATATATATGAGTATATATAATCCAAATATTCTACCAGATGGGGAGATAAGGCATCTGCTCATCACACCTGCAGGCTTTTGATATCTCTAATTTACGTCGCAGGTTTGCGCCACCGAATACTTTTATATAAGCCTAAAGGGCGCAGTTTCACAACAAATAATTCGTACTCTATATCACTTAAAACTTTTAAAATCTTTCTTTACCGTGTTCCTCACATCGCTACTACGCATAAGCATATGAGCTTGTGTTTACGTACATTTTCTTGTTTTTTTTTCTTTCAGTTCCTTTCTTGGTGGAAGAATAGTAGGTGTCACGTAAACCAGAATTTTTTTTAGCGAATCAGTGTTAAGTGTTTTGCGAGCTGTGGCGATTCGTTCTTGCTTAATCTTGTCCTCATGAGCAGTCACCTACGCCGTTCATATGCCACGGGACGGAGGAAAGGCATGCGAAGTATAATGAGAACGAGGGTGTAATACACATACACACACACACACACACACACACACACACACACACACACACACACACACACACACACACACACACACACACACACATATATATATATATATATATATATATATATATATATATATATATATATATATATATATATATATATATATATATATATACATATACATGTGTGGGTGGGTGTGTATTTGTGTATCCAAGACGGTGTAAGAAGGACTGAATAATAACTGTAATACTAAAGGAACCACCACTGCAGGTATCCCTTCTACTGTCAACGCCGGAACCAGGACAATGTTATCGTTTCATTGGTTCCCTTTGTTGTGACGCAGATAGCAGTGACGTGGATGCGCCTGAAAATCACATGAGGATTTTTTGATCGTGACTATGACGATGATAATGATGATGATGGTGATGATGATGATGATGATGATGATGATGATGGTGATAGTGGTGGTGATGATGATGGTGATGATGATGATGATGGTGATAGTGGTGGTGATGATGATGATAATGCTGATGATGGTGATGATGATTATGATGGTGATGATGATGGTGGTGGTGATGATGGTGGTAATGATGATGATGGTGATGATGATGATGATGATGGTGATGATGATGATGATGGTGATGATGATGACGATGATGGTGGTGGTGGTGATGAAGGTGGTGGTGATGATGGTGGTGGTGGTGATGGTGATGATGATGATGATGATGGTGATGATGATGATGATGATGATGATGATGATGGTGGTGATGATGGTGATGGTGATATTATTATTTTTATAAAATAATTATGATAACAATAATAACAGTAATAATACCATAATGAAAATAATAGTGATAATAATGGTACAATAACAATAACTATAATGATAAATATAGAATAATAACAAAATAACAGCTAATTATGACGATAATAACAATTATCATGATAGTAATAAGGATAACGATAACAATAATAACAATGATTATAATGATAATAATTATAACAAAAACAACAACAACAACAACAACAACAACAACAATAATAATAATAATAATAATAATAACAATAATGATAATAATAATAATGATAATAATAATAATAATAATAATGCTGATGGCAGTAATAATAATA
>NC_051393.1:18915269-18925269 GCF_015228065.2 Penaeus monodon
AACAAGTGCTGTATTGCCATATCAAGTGACGTTAACACGCTGCCAATATAGCTCAAAAACAACTTCATTTTACACTGTTACTTATGATAGCTACTGACCCTATCACATTGAATATCTTCAAGGTAGTAATCGCCTTCACTACACGCGGGAGTAACTACTGCTTCGGAAGTAATCTCAGGAGCAACAGTTGGAGGCTGTGGTTTGCAAGAAAAAAAAAATGTTGCTTAGATCACAGAAAACCATGATGGCTGAAAACTCATATTATATATCAAGGTAATAGAATCATCTGTCAGTTAAAGGAAGTTCCTCCTCCGTTTTGGTGCTCGTTAGAAAAAAGGTATATATATTGTTTTTTCTTATTTGATATAATTGGGAAGTCCTTTGGTCCCTCATTTATTGGTGGCGACAAACAAAACAGTGGTAACACTTGTTTTCTGTTTATCTACTGATGTATCAATGGGCAATATAAAGCTGCTTCATTTTACCACAGGAGTGCTAAAGGGCAGGTTCAGGAAGCCCTCGTTCATGGACCTGATGAGGTTGTAGGGCCGCCCCGTGCAGGACCCCGAGAAGTCGTCCGTCTCCAGACTCCACACCATCGTCCCCGCCAGGCCTTGGCTCCGGGCGTACTGACCCTGGGGAGGATATCGCGCTGTTTGACCGTCTCTCTCTCTCTCTCTTTCTCTCTTCATTTCTCCTTCCTCCTCTCCCCTCTCTTCTGCCTCTTTTACCAACTTTGGCCATAAAAAAACTACTAGGACTTGGGAAGGTTTGCTATTACCAACACAAAAGGAGGTGATGAGCACAAACATCACATTAATATTTACGCCTAAAATCCAATAAAAAACATAACATCAATACAATATATAAGAAGGAAAGGGATAGATGGGGGATAAAAAGGGCAAAGGAAAGGATGTTTGAAGGAAAAGGAAGAGAGAGAGAGTAGGGCGAAAAATAGAAGAGGGGAAAGAATGGCAAGGAGGAAGAAGTGTACAAAGTATCTCAAAATACCAGAAGTACTAAACGAATTCAAAACCACAATCGGATGAACGGACACTGCCACAGTATAAACGAAGTGAAAACAGACATATCCTGGCAAAAAAGAGAGAGAGAGAGAGAGAGAGAGAGAGAGAGAGAGAGAGAAGGGCTACTTAGTTTTAGAAATATATGCAGAAGGAAATAGGTGATGAAGTGATACAAAAATACGACGAAAGGAAAAAAATAGAAAAAAAATGAAGAAGAAAAGACAACATACAAATCCGACGCACAAAAATAAAGAAATATATAAGAAATTCAATAGAGAAGTGAAAAAGAATACAAGTAAACAAATTAAATGTGGAAAAGGGAAAACTAATGATAAATGTAAAGACAGCAACCGGAACCGGAAGTAGCAAACACATATATAAAATAACACCACGAGAATGGAAACCAATATCCACAACTGTCAAAAATCCACAAAGAGAAAATACATCAAAGAAAGAACCTAAGACTACAAGGGGTGCTATACCCGAAGGCAGACGTAGGAGTGCCAGGAGAAGACACCACCATCTCCACGCCATGAAAGAAGAGGCGGAAGGAAGCACCGGAAGCCAAGCAACAGGAAAAAATAACTTACAGTGAGAAATTCTTCATGCAGAAGGGGACGCGTTTAAGAAGGGCATAACAAATGATCCAAAGGATACTGGAAGGAGGACAGACACAAATCAATGGGGAAAATGCACAATAAATCTTATATACAAAAGAGGAGACAGAACCACGTGCGACAACTGTAAGTAATAATACAATAAACCTTAAATAAAAGAAGCAGCACCCTATGTAAAAAAAAATACATAGCAATCGGCCTGCTATCACATGCCTATAAGGTGTTCACCAAAATGATAGAAAATAGAATTGAACTTAGAAAATGGATCTACCAAAATGATAAATAACATTTACTAAGGGACATCGGCGATAGTAAGAAAGTGCTACTTGAGAACAGAAGAACTCAAGACAAGTAAAAGAGCATTGCAAGGATATTACAAGGGTGTTCAACATATAAGTTGATGATGAAGTCTTTGGGCGAGACAGAACACAGTATCTAGAGAAAACGTAGGTTTTGATGTAGATGATATCGAATAACTACGGAAAACCTCGATGAACTAAGCGAAATGGCAAGAAAGTAGAAAACCTGCACAGAATACAAATTACAAATTAATGTATAAAAACCAAGTCTGTGAACATCAGTAGGAGACAAAAAATATAACCGACCCTGCCACAGGACAAGAAGAGCAAGACTGTAAGCACCAGAGTACCTATTTTACAGAAGTTAGACGCAGATAGACCGATAAAAGAGGCTGAATATACAGAGAGGAGAATGCAGATTAAAAAAAAAAAGTTAGGATAAAGAAGACTTGGAAAACGCAAGATATCGAAGTGTAAGAAAATATATTGTCTTTTTGGATACCAAAAAGATAGGTCATATAAACCCCTACGCTTCGAAACGCCTGAGAATAGACCAATCTAACATCATGTGAGAGGACAGAATCACTAATAATAAGAGGAGCAGGAATGAAGATGACGGAGTGACGGGGTAAGAGAGAATAAATGACATGCAAGAGAAGATAATGAAGATTGGGATATTTGGAAACAGTTTTGCTATTCTAGCGATTTTCCTGCTAGATCTAGAGTTTGTCACTTATGATCTAGCGGGAATATTCTGAAAGTTTACTCTGCATTTAGCAGTCACATTATATGGGAAATGAAGAGCTTTATTCTTATGTGTAGCGTTTTTTTAAGTCCAATCTAGCGGTTTTGAGGAAATATCAATGATAACACTGAGTGGAAAGGAAGCTTTGAATGAAAGGCAATGTATGGAGTACGAAGAGAAACCAGGACAAGGGTAAAATGCATTTGATCAAGACGTAAAGTGAATAGATGGCTTAAGAGATGCCTAAGGATAAGCCAACCCCCTACCTTGACCCACATTGAGAGGGCGTCCTCGTAGCCGCACCAGATCTTGTTTCCCTGATAAAACGCATAAGGCTCGTTCATATCCGGATCGAGAACCACCGTCCACTCGCTGTCTCGCTGCATCTCGCATATCTGTCGCCATAATTATTTCCTTGTTACTCCTGTCTCCTCATTTCCTTATTCTAATCATATACATGATTAGATCAAGAAAAAAATAAAGAATGCCCCATCCCTCACCTGCCTCGTTGTACCCAAGAAACGCCCAATTAAATCAAGAAAAGCATATACAACGTAGATAACCTATCCTTCACCTCATTGTACCCGAAAGATACCCACTCAAATAAAGAAAACCAGATACAGCATAGCCAACACACCACTCACCTCGTTGTACCCGAGGATACCCAACGACGCTGTATAGGGCCCAGGTTCCCCCGCTTGTGTGGCCGAAGCGAAATACCCTGTGTCGTCTAAGCTGTCTAGTGTCCAGCAATTACCGAACGTTCCGAGACCCAAGACCATCTTGCTCTTGTCTGCTCCTCCCGACACCCAGTACTCGAGGCCGTAGTCCTAGAAGTAAAAGACATCTAGAAGATAGAGGATAGATATGTAGATATGTATATAGATATGAATAAATAGCACATAGAGATATTTAGATGAATGTAGCTATGTATATAGATATGAATAAATAGCACATAGAGATATTTAGATGAATGTAGCTATGTATATAGATATGAACTGATAGAATATAGAGATTGATAGAACATAGCTAGATGTATATACTAAGTATGTAGATATGAATTAATAGAAATAGAGATATTTAGTTGCATACAGATATGAATATATAGAATGTAGAGATATTTAGATAAGATATGTATATAAATTTGAATTAATAGAATATAGATATATTTAGATGTATATGGATAGAATATATAGATATGTAAATATATATAAATAGATATACTGATAGAGGATGTTTTTTCATGATGGACGAGAGGGAATGGGGTATCTATACTGCGGTCTAATGCTGAGGCATTAGACCGCAGTAATAATAATAATAATAATAATAATAATAATAATAATAATAATAATAATAATAATAATAATAATAATAATAATAACTGTAATAATAATAATAATATTTAGTAACATTAAAATAAACCAAGTGTACGAAACGAGAGCAGACTCTTTCCCACTCACAATATTCAGGTAAATATTGTTTCCCTTATCCTCCGGGTGGCCGTACAGAGGGGCATGGTGGTGGGTGTAGGTGCTCCAGGTCCCGTGGAAGTTGTAACCACGCAGAAGGAGTAGATCCGTTACAGCTGACACGGTGGGGATGTCGTAGGCCTTGTCAATGACTGGCTTTTGTAGAGACACAGCGGCTGTTAGTAAGAGGCCTTCCATCGTCAGCACCTCTCGAAGCTCAGTCAGAAGCAGGATGTAATTTTCCTGGAATGAGGATTGTGGTGTTGGTGAGGATGATAAATTAAGAAAAAAAAAGTAATGATGATTGGTGTTATGGTTTTTGAAAAGAGGAATGGTTGATGTGGCGATAAAGATGATATGAACGGGAGGTTGGCAGTCAGTGTGAGTGTTACAGCTGTTGTCTGTTAGCAACATTAGATGTGTTTTTCATTATCATAATCTTTATTGTGATCATTATCATTATTGCTGTTGTTATTATCATTTTTTATTGATATTATCTTTATTAGCATGATCATTATCATTTTTTGCTATTATCATTATTATCATGATCATTATCATGATCATCATCATCATCATCATTATCATTATCATTATCATTATTATTATCATTATTATTATTATTATCATTATTATCATTATTATTGTTATTGTTATTATTATTATTATTATTACTATTATTATTATTACAATTATGTTCATTATTGTTATTATCATTTGTATTATTATCATTATTATCATCATCATCATCATCATCATCATCATCATCATCATCATCATCATCATCATCATCATCATCATCATCATCATCATCACCACCACCACCACCACCACCACCACCATCATCATCATCATCAACATCATCTTCATCATCATCATCATTATCATCACCACCATCATCATCATCATCATCATCATCATCATCATCATCATCAATCATTATTATTGTCATTATTGTTATTATTATTATTATTATTATTATTATTATTATTATTATTATTATTATTATTATTATTATTATTATCATTATTATTATTATTATCATCATCATCATCATTATTTTTTTGTTATTATTATTATCATTATTATTATTATTATTATTATTATTATTATTATTATTATTATTATTATTATTATTATTATTATTATTATTATTATTATTATTATCATTATTATTATCATTATTATTATTATCATTATCATTATCATCATCACTAGTAGTAGTAGTAGTAGTAGTAGTAGTAGTAGTAGCAGTAGTAGTAGTATCATTATCATTATCATCATCACTAGTAGTAGTAGTAGTTGTAGTATCATTATTATTATCATTATCATTATTGTTGTTGTTGCTGTTGTTGTTGTTACTATAGTTATTATGAGTGTTTTTTTTATTATGATTATTATTAGTGTTTTTCTTTATTATTATTATTATCATTATTATTACTATCATTATTATTATTATTATTATTATTACTATTATTATTATTATTATTATTATCATTATTTTTTTTTATTATTATTATCATCATTATTTTTTTTTATTGTTGTTGTTGTTGTTGTTATTATTGTTGTTGTTATTATCATTATTATCATCAATATTATTATTATCATTATCATTATCATCATTATTATTATTATCACTATTATTATTATTATTATTATTATTATTATTATTATTATTATTACTGTTGTTGTTGTTGTTATCATTATTATTATTATTATCAATATTATTATTACTACTACCACCGCTATTATTACTGTTGTTGTTTTTTCTGTTGTTTTTATTAATACCACTATTAATCACTATTATTATTATTATTATTATTATTATTATTATTATCATTATTATTATTATTATTATTATTATCATAATCATTATCATCATCGTCATTATTATAGTTATCATTATTGATAATAATAGTAGTGGTAGTATTGCTATCATTATTATCATCATTATCATTATATCATTACCATTATAATTATTACCATCATTATTGTCATTACTATTATTATTATCATTATTACTATTATTATATTTAAAATGTCATTATCATGATCATCGTCGTCATTATCATTGTCATCACAATTATTATTATCATCATTTCCATTATCAGTATTATTGTCACCATTATGATTATTATTATCACTATTAAAATTACAATTATTATTATCAACATAAATAACATTAATATAATCATCATTATCATTACATTATTAATACTTTTATCATTATCATTACCATTATTATTATTATCATTATCATTATTATTATTATTATTATTATTATTATTATTATTATCATTATTATTGTTATTACCATTGCTATTTTCCTTACTACTATCGTTATCATCCCTATTGTCATTATCATTAACATTATTATTATCATAATTATTATAATTATTATTATTATTATTATTATTATTATTATTATTATTATTATTATTATTATTATTATTATTATTATTATTATTATTATTATTATTATTATTATTATTATTATTATTATTATTATTATTATTATTATCATTATTTATCATTATTATTACCATTATTGTTAATATCATTTGTTATTATTAATATTATTATTAGTAGTAGTAGTAGTAGTAGCATTATCATCATATTTATTGTTATTATGACTGTTATTATAAGCATTATCATTATCATTATTATCATTACTATTATCCTCATTATTATCATTATTATCATCACTATAGTCATCATTATTATCATTATTTTCATCACTATTAACATCATTATTATCATTATCATCATTAGCAGCAGCATTAACATAATCATCAATAATAGCATTAATATCAGTATCACTATATGACCATCAACACCATCGTCATTATTTTCATGTCATAACTATTCTTACTGAATTATCATTATTGTTGTTATTATCAGACGCATTACTTATTATCGCTATAATTATCACAATGTTCACTATCATAAGTAGTAACTCGAGTTCACTATCATAAGTAGTAACTCGATTATCTTGGTAACGATTTTATTTTCATTGGTCATAATTGTCATTATCACCATTATTATAATCATAATCTTATTGTTGCTGTTCTCACCCCTATGAACTTATTTTATTGATTTTGTTGTTGGTTTTATTACTTTTGTTATCGTTATCATTATCACTGCTATTGTTGTTGTTGTTGTTGTTGTTGTTGTACATAGTATTAACCTCACTACTGTCATTATTATTTATTTTTGCCATTTTCATTACCATTGCAGCTAAAAATATCGTCTATTATAAGTATCAATGTGATTAGTGTCATTGTCTTGCTGTTTTTGTAGTTATTTACACTTATCAAATAAATAATAATTGTTATTATCATTATTATGATTACTAGTAAGATAATAACCACGCTACCAATGCTATTAATGTTATTGTATCGATATAACATTAACATTATCACCATTACCATTGTTCTTTATAATTACTTATAGAATGTAATATAACTTACTTATGTTGACTACATACGTTGTTTGTCTGTCTTCAACCTGTATTTATTTTACATTTCTTATTCCTAATATATGCCGCACTCCTCATAATTAACTAATGTTTATCGTGCTTATTATTGTAATATGAAAATGTCTACACAAAATTAATTCATTTTCAAGTGATTCTATTTTATTTCCGAAATGCTCCTGTTTTGTGTTATTTTATTTTATTTTTTCCTAGTGTCGTTGTTCTGTTTCATCTTTCCCATATGTTACTGTATTTTTTTTTTTTTTTTTTTTTTTTTTTTTGTAGCGTGAACTTACATATTATTCTGTACTTGTACAGAATTAGCACCTTTCCAGCCTGAAGTGGAGTCCATAGCCTTGGACACGTAAAACCTACCGCTTGATTCTTTTTACGATAAAATTTGCTCCACCCGATTTCTGGGAATCTAAGACAGTTTACAGTTTGCTTTTTACAATTATTTTTTACACCATTACACACTACTTTGGGTTTCTTCATATTACAAAAGCGCAGCTAATATAAAATGCAAGCTTAGATTACAAGTGCCATTATAGCTATGACTAGTATAAAAATGAGAAAAATGTCATCTCGTAATCAACCCAGAAAGCAAAGTTCTTTCGATTTTTTTCTATTTGACAATATCACCATATATGTACATGATGGTATATCGTAAAATAGTGTCGTTTTAATGATAGTTTTGTTTATTCTTTCCTACTAGTTACTGTATTGTGACTTACGAGACATACTGTACCTTGTCCTCCGGGATTCCGTTTTTGTCGCCAGGATACATCCAGTCTATGTCTAGACCGTCAAAGCCGTGGTTCTTCGCCAGGCTGACGGCACTGGATACGAAGATTTCTCTTTTTAAAGGGTCGGCTGAGACCTGTTGGGCGTCAGAATGTTAGAACAAGCTTTGTCATCTCTGCTGCATGTGGTCGTAACTGCAGGCGCGGGCAAGCAGTACGTCTGATATTATTGTTGGTAAAGATACCAATTATTTATGGGACTTGCCGATAGCGGTAAGGGTGTTTTTACACGGATTTTTCTTTCTGAAATGAAATGAGTATCTGAATACTGAAAAATATGAACTAAGGGACATTTTAGATTCCAAATGTCATAGCTATACGTGTAATAGTCATCTAACATTGCAATAAAAGATTTCAGTGGTGCTAAGAAATAATGGCGGCTCTTATTCATCACTGCATAGACCCTTTTTGCAGCATCCCGAAACTCCTTACACTTTTTTTTATACATTCATCTTGGCTCGTGGTCGCTATAAAACATGAAGTTTATTCAGACATACAAATTACTTTTTTTTTATTTCACTTAAAAAAGTCAATAGGAAACCATTAAATTACTTATTATGCTGGTATGATTTCTGATAAGAAACAAAGTGTTGTGGAAACTTCAAATGAAATGGAAAAAAGACCTGATTTCCTTTCAACTTCTATTGTTTGTATATACAGCTCTTCACTTCGCAAGGCTGTGGAAACTTTCAGATGTATTTCTAACATATTTTTCTTATTACATCCATTGTTCTTCATATGGAAATGGAAGTATATGTTGCTTGTAGTTTTGTATCTTATCGTATCCACTGAAAGTGAGCTCCATGTTCACATAGAGTCCGAAGCTCAGATAACTGGTTAATGGTATTTACTTGTCTTAGTGCCTATAATATATCAACAGATCATGCCTTTCCTTTTGATATTTTTGATCCTGTAAGGTTTTATCATAAAGGTTAAAATAAATGTGTAGATATTCATCCCACCAAGGTCAATACCACGTCCTATGATGACACGTTGGAAATTCTTACCGTGTCGTCATGATTGACTTTAAATTTTATCCATACAGAGTGAACAAGTGTTTGGTGTATTGTTTAAAGGCACAGAAACATTTCATGTATCTTCATATAAGAATTGCATATCAAGAAACATACGATACGATATATCTGAAAAATATCGCGCTTTGATTGGCCGACCAGAGAACACCACTTTTTATCAAGGAATAGGCATACATAACGAAAAGATGTTTCAGAAGGTTCCAATTATGTGCGCTTAAAGAGCAAACATGTTTGAGTATGTACCAAAGTATTAAGGGTTTAGGAGATCCAGTAAAAAAAAGGCCTTATATGACATTCATTATAATGAAAGACATTTTCAGTTCAGTCACTAACCACAAAGTAACACTTGAACCATACGCACATTTCAGATACATTACCACAGGCTTCTAACACAATTTTACTTGTAAAGTTCCAACTGTGATCCAAGTCTCACCTGGGACATCAGCCTAGCGTTTCCTCCAACGGAAAGTAAGGTCTTGAGTTCTGGGTTTACCGTCTTAAGAGCCGTGAACCTGTCATAGGCACAGAGGCCCCAG
>NC_051393.1:18937769-18940269 GCF_015228065.2 Penaeus monodon
AAGAGAGTGAAGCAATACGTTTTTATTGAAACGTATGAATATCCCTACCAATTCTTTTATTTGTTTCAGTTCAAATGCAATGACAAAAATATGAACCCTATCTGAGAGTTCAAACTTTAATAGGCCTCTATCTAATAAGTCATAATCAATATTAGGTAATAATTAGAAGCATCAATATTAATAGAATCAGAGAAAAAAAAATCCAGAAAACTCAAGGAAAGAGGAAAATCAGGTGATGTCATGTATGCCTACTAATTGACTCCTTGGTGGCTAAGCATTTATGGAGCCATCTATATGTAAACACAATTAAAAAAAAAAAAAACTACAGTGGGCATTGCAAGTTCCCGGCAGCAATGGCTTAACCCAACCGCCACTGGTTTATGTTCTGTTCCCAGTAGTTTTTTGTGAAATTTGTTACATACAGATGGCTCCACATGTGCTCAGCTGGCAAGGAGTCTATCAGCAGGCCCTAGTGACCTATCCTGATTTCCCCATTCCTTGAATTGGCAGGAAAATGTATTTTTTCTTATTAATACAATTGATTTTGATACTGTTACTATTGTTATTGATGTTATGATTATTAAATTGTTATTAAAATCTTGGTAACATTTAAGACAATGAAATAATGCAAAAGACCCTTCCAAAAGTCAAGGAAAAGGGTAAACAGGTGAGATGGATAGGACTAATAACTGACTCCTTGGTGACTAAGCACTTGTAGAGCCATCTATGTGTAAATACAATAAATAAACTTATATTACAGTGGGCATGGCATGTATTCTTGCCATACATGCTGATTGGGTTAATAACACACCATATAAAATATATGCAAATACATTTTTTTCCAGAGCCTCTTACCTCTTTTTTATCTTCTCCTTCATTAATCTGTTGCCATCTCTTTTGCTGCTCTTCCCACTGTTGCTGCTTCCTCCATTTCTCTTGCTTTTGCTTCTCCTCCTCTCTTTGCTTAGCTTCTGCACTGTCTGTCTGGCTCTCTTCCTTATTCCACATAGTATCTTCAGGCTTCTTAAAATTGTCTGAACTAATGCTTTCAAGAGGCTTTTTCTCAACTTTTGCCCCCAGCCTCCGTGCACCCATGCGCTCGCCCAGTTTTTCTCGTGGCTTCTTCATGCCAATCTTCGACTCACGAATTGGCTTGGCTTTCTGGCTCTCTGTTCCTGAGTCCTGAGTGTTGCCAGCATTCTTCTCTTGTTCTTCCTTCCTTTCTTGTTCGCTTTTAATCTCCCTTTTTCTATCTTCTTCCTTTTCTAATGCTCTTTTCCTTTCTTCTTCCTCCATCCTTTTTGCCTCTTCTTCTCTTTCCATTTTTCTTTTTTCTTTTTCAATCTCTTCTTTCCTCAATTCTTCTCTTTCATGCTCCTTTCTTCTCTCTTCTTTTTCAAGCTCTCTTTTCCTCAGTTCTTCCTGTTCTAGTTGTCTTTGCCTCTCCTCTTCTTTTTCAATCTGTCTTTTTTTCTCTTTCTCCCTCTCAATTTCTCTCTTTCTTTGTACTTCCCTTTCTATCTCCCTTTTCTTCTCTTCTTCCCTTTCTAGCTCCTGTTTCCTCTTCTCTTCTCTTTCTACTTCTCTCTTTCTCTCTTCTTCCTTTTCCAGTTCTCTTTTTCTCTCTCTTTCCATTTCTAGTTCTCTTTTCTTTTCTTTTTCCTTTTCTAGTTCCCTCTTCCTCTCATCCTCTTTCAAAATCTCTCTCTCCTTTGCTTGATCTTCCTCTACTGATCCTTTGTGACCACCTTCATCTTCATCTTCTTCTAGCATCTCATCCACAGGTTCTGCTTTACTAACTGGCTTTGTGAGCTGTTTATTAACTCGCACGCTCAACTGATCTAAAGCCGACATGAGATTAGTTACCTTGTCATCAAAAGTCTTTGTCTGAGGTTCCTCATGAATTTCCTCTTCTGACTCATCATCTGCATCAAATTCCTCTGCAGGAGTTGCTTTTGATACTACAGGTTCTGAGCACTCAGTTTTGGTATCTTTGATGGACGCTGGTTTATGCATGTTGTCTTTTACTACTTCTTTTGTTGGGGCTGGGCATGACGACACAAGTTGGGCTTCACTCCTTGTTGTGGCTGTGACTTGTGAATTCAAAGGGTACGAATCTTCAAAGTCCGACCCTTCGTCTGCGGACTGGAATTCATCTTCACTTTCTGATGACATGATTCTGAAAGTACAAAAAGGGAATCAGTTTGGCAAGTAGATAATCAATGAGTCAGTCACTTCACTTTGACCTTTCAAAAAGAGATAGTATGAAGCCATGTAAACAGAAATGCTGAATTATAATTCTGATCATTAACTTATAGTATAAAAAAACTGGCTAGTTGCTAGTAATGTATGTTGTTGGTGTGCATTGCCAGATTCCTCCATATGTGCCCAGCTCATTCTGTACTTCAAGAATAATTAATAGGTATTGAATACCTTGTAACTGTATTATTTATACAGAAGTTAAGAAATAATAGTGAAGGTTTCTCATCATTTAAAGAGC
>NC_051393.1:18950269-18953797 GCF_015228065.2 Penaeus monodon
TTTTGAAATGTGTTATGTATGCCACCCCAGGTTTCTAAATATATGATAAAATGTGACTTAAATGAATTAATTTTGTGTACATCGAATTTATCTGTACTGTAAAAACACTATTTGTATAAAAATAATAGCCAATGTAACTTATTGAATACAGCATTTGAAATTGAATTCTCTTTCTTCCAAACAATTTTTTTGTTCTTAATTGTAAGATCTTTATCAGATGAGAATGATTAAAGGGTAAAGATCAGAATTGATACCCCCCCCCCCCCCAGAAAAAGAAAAAAGAAAAAAAAAAGTAAGGTACTCCTGGTAATGTATTGTTTACCAAGGCAAATACATATATGGTTCCAGTTAACATTTCATTGATATAAAAAGTATTCTTTGTATATATAGCACTATATATATTCATCTACATATATATTTTTTCTTTCTTTCTTTCTTAATTTCTTTTTCAGAAGAAGTAATGTCGCAACCTGTAAAAACACCATTTCCAAGAACCAGGATTGATTTGCCAAGTTCGTACCGTTCAGGTCCCACGGGTTCTCAAAGGCCGGGCAGGGAGACATTGTTCCCTGAAGGATCAAATTCAAGGTCAAGGTTACTGCAACAAGATCCCTCTCAGTATCAATACAACCCAGAGAGTTTGAAGGTATGTTCAAGAGGCTGGTTTAAGTGTCAGTGATCTTATAATTGAAATAAATGTTTACTTTTATGGATATTTGGTGTAGCTATTGTGTATGCGCACTTGAATGTACATATGTAAGGTTTTCCTGTTTATGCTTCTTTTTTGTCTCTTTGTTTTTCTTTTTCTTTCTCCTTCTTTTTCATCTTCTTTTTCTTATTCTTTCTCCTTTCTTGTTTCTTTGTTTCGTGTACCTTCTTTTTCCTCCTCTCTTTTTTCTTTTCCCCTTCTCTTTCCTTTCCTTTCATTTAATTTAATTCAATTTAATTTTTTTTTTTTTTTTCCTTTTCCTTTACCTTTTCCTCTTTTTTTCTCTTTGTCTTATCTTTTTTTCTCCTTCTCTTCATCATCATCATCTGTTTACCAGGCAGTTTCTTTATTGCTTATGTTGAATTGCCTTTTATAGTAATAATTTTTATTCCCTCACAGAACAACAAACCTGAGATTGGCCGTTTTCGTCGGTGGATATATCGCAATCCTCGCAGGTTTCAGATTATTGGTCTCGGTCTTGGGCTGACAATTTTCTTCAGTCGTCCTTTGTATGACATATTTTTAAGGGAACATATTGAAGGTCCTTTGCCTATAAAACAGAAATAAGCAGGAAGGCTCATTATTAACCAAGATGGAGTCTGTTAAGAAGGCACAAAATCGTCTGCGAAATTACCCTAAACTTGTTGCAAACTGTGCACCTGTAGCGACTGAATATGCACGCTGTGTGGCTTTGAAAGGAAATGTACTGAAAGGAGATTGTACTCAAGAGTTTGAAGCATTTAAAAGGTGTATTTTAGAATCTGCCAAAAAAATGAAAACAAGAATTTAATTTGGAAATACTAGGCAAATTGGATACTGCATTAAACCTGAAAAAAAGAAAATACTGGATTTGGTTATAAGTGAAAGACTATATATAAAGCATTTTATGCATGAAACCAGAGTTGGGATTGATACTTCACACTGCGTCATTGGGCTGTTTAGATCTCAAATATGGCTTTGGGCACCAAGAATTCTCGTTTTGGATCAACAGAAGGAATTCAGATCCATTTGAGTCTGGGATTCCTAATTCGTTTCATGTTCATTGTGTATGGAGAGCATCATGACAGGACACATGCTCTTAAGTACACAGACATTGATTACCATGTTTTCACAGACGCTGCACATGAAGTGGCAGCAGGAGGTAGTCCGTTTGATCGACATACATATAGATATACTCCTTTCCTAGCATGGATGCTTTTGCCTAATGTAAATTTGCATTTCATGTTTGGGAAGTTAGTGTTTGCATTTCTAGACTGTGTGGCATCAAAACTAATCTATCAAATACTTTTGATTGATGGGCTTACCAAGTTAACAGCTCTTAGGTGTTCCTTTTTATGGTTGTACAATCCTTTGGTAATAGGTGTATCAACACGTGGCAGTGCAGAATCTGTTATGGCTGTCCTGGTCCTGTTAACAGTGTACATGCTGAAGTTGCGGTTCAGTGTTCTGGCAGGCTTCTTTTTAGGAGTATCTGTCCACTTTAAACTCTATCCCATTATTTATTGCATCCCACTCTATATGTCGTTAACAAATGATTCGCACAGTGATTCATTGTTGAAGAGAGTATTACCAAATTATACCAAGATGAGATTAGTTACTGGGGCAACCATTTCCTTCTTTGGTTTAACAGGATTAGGCTTCATACTTTATGGGGAACAGTACATTGAAGAAGCTTTCTTGTATCACCTTTCTAGGACAGACACTCGGCATAATTTTTCAATATATTTTTATTTATTATACATTGCAGCAGATTATCATATTCCAGGACTGAACATTGCCACATTTGGACCACAGCTCGTTCTCCTTATTGCATTAGGATATAAATTCTGCCACAGACAAGATGTACCATTTGCCATGTTTACTCAGACTGTTGTGTTTGTTACTTTCAACAAAGTTGTAACTTCACAGTATTTCTTGTGGTACTTACTTTTGCTGCCCTTAGCTGTGCCTCGCTTAATAATGACAATGCAGAAAGCAGTGATATTGACTGTTCTTTGGGTGGCAGCTCAAGCATCATGGCTTCTTCCAGCATATTTGCTTGAGTTTCATGCAGTAAATGCCTTTATCCCAATATGGCTTGAGAGCATTGCCTTCTTTTGCTGTAATGTTGGAGTGTTAATGGCATTGCTTTCAAGTTATGCACCACACCAATTAGGACACCATCATAGCAGTAGAAAGAATAGATAAAAACTGCACAAAAAAAATATATATATGAATGTGAAATACAGTATGTATGTCTTTAGCTGTTTAAAGGAAATAAGTTTTTTGGATGCCTATGAATAAGAACTGCAATGGTTTAATAAGAAAAAGTGCTTTGTCTTTCAGCAAGTTTTTTTTGGTTTGGTAAATAGTTTAGTTTCTTCCATTACATTTGTTGCCATAGATAAACAGTTTTGTTAAAGTAGTAACAAATGGTATTTAAGTAAAAAGCAGTTGAATGATAAATGATTGATATAAAATTACTTTAACTAAATAAAGTATTTTCTTAATGTTGCCTAGCAAATTCTCAAAATTCAGTGATAAAAATGTTTACATTATTTTTATGTTACAGATGTTTTAGTGAGGTTGTTGATTATGCATTGATGCAGCCTATACAAGAGCTTATAAAAGTGTATATTGTAAATAAAGTCATTTACTTGTAAGACCTGTTTCTATGATCACAGTTATTCAGTTAGGGAAAAAAGACTGAAATAGAGAAAATTGATATTCTAATGTTTTTCCAAATTTCCTCTTCTTTCTCTTTTTCTCCAATGCCGAATTAAATCCCTTCATCACCAATATTTTGAAAAAAAAAAAAATGAATAAGTTAATTTTTCTTT
>NC_051393.1:18953897-18959371 GCF_015228065.2 Penaeus monodon
TTTTGTCTCATACTCTATTCTTTCTTCATTTTCTTACCCTGCTGAAATTATTTTTCATCAGATTTAACTCTTTTTTGTGTTTTCTTTCTTTCTTTCATCTATCCTTCCTTCATTCCTTTCTTCATTTCCTTAGCCTGCTGATTACATTTTGATTACATTTTATATTACATTTTCTTTATATTTAGCAGAGAAATATCCTCTACAGTTTCTTAGAAAGCTTTAAAAAACTCTACCATGGACCACACGTGAATGTCGAACACAGACCATACCATGATAGTAAGCAAAAGTGGCTCATTATACCTCGTTCATTTTAATCACTTCTCGGCAGATCTGTGAACGACTCCGTGACGACAAAACCTGCAAGATCGTGCATGATCCCACGATGCATGAGCCTTATTTCTACTGTACCAGCGACAAGATTTGGTGTGGCTTTGATGACGCAGATTCTGTGTACCTTAAGGTGGGATGATGATGATTATGTTGATGAGGATGACGATGATGATGATAATAGCGATGATTATGATGGTAGTATTAATAATGATAATCAGAACGATAGTGATAATACTGGTGGTAATTATATATAAAACAAAAAAAAAAAATAATAATAATAATAATAATATTGGTGAAAATAACAATAATAATGATAACAACTATGACAGTGATAATAATGATAACAATAAACATTATAATCATCATAATAATGATGATAATAATAATATTATTATTACTATCATCATCATTATCAATATTATTAACGTTATTATTATTATTATTTATTTTATTATTATTATCATTATTATTATTATTATTATTGTTATTATTATTATTATTATTATTACTATCATTATTATTATTATTATTATTATTATCATTATTATTATTATTATTATTATTATTATTATTATTATTATTATTATTATCATTATTATTATTATTATTATTATTATTATTATTATCATTATTATTATTATTATATCAAGACGAAGAAGAAGAAAAAAAAGAGCAATGGTAAAGGTAATAACAATAAAACACAACAATAATGATAAAATAATAACAACAATAACACCAGCAAGAATGATAACGATAATGATAATAAAAATAAAATTAAATATCATTATTATGATCATTGTTGTTGTGTTGTTGTTATTATGCAGAACAACAATGATAAAACTAAAAATACTGATAATAATGAAAACAATGATGATAATGATTATAATGATTATGATGAAAATGATAATAACAGTAATCATATCATAATAATAATAATTATGGTCATGATAACGAGAAAAAAATATAACACCAGCGAAAATAATAAGTATAATAATGATGATAATAATAATGTTAATAGTAATAATGGTGATGATGATGATGATGATGATGATATTTTTGGTGATAATAATAACAATATAATAATAATAATAATAATAATAATAATAATAATAATAATAATAATAATAATAGTATTAATAATAATAATAATAATAATAATAATAATAATAATAATAATAATAATAATAATAATAATAATAATAATAATAATAATAACAATAATAATGATAATGATAATGATAATAATAATAATAATGATGATGACGACAGTAATAATAGCAGTAGTAGTAGTAGCAATGATGATGATGATGATGATGATGATGATGATGACGATATTTTTGGTGATAATAATAACAATATAATAATAATACTAATTATGATGATGATGATGATAATAATAGCAATGATAATGATAATAATAATAATAATAATAATAATAATAATAATAATAATAATAATAATAATAATAACAATGATAATAACAGCAACAACAATTATATGATATCCCTCTGCCTCAGGCCCGCTACGCAAGGAACATGGGCCTGGCTGGTGTCATGGCATGGACGATCGACACAGACGATTTTAAACCAAATTGCTACAGCGAGAAATTCCATATCATTGAGACTATGAAGCGCGCAATTGCTGAAGAACCTGGTAATGATACTGTGGTAAGTGGCATACAGTGTTGGTTATAACGTGTGTGTGTGTGTGTGTGTGTATTTAGGTATATGTATATGTGTAGGTGTGTGTATAGGTATGCTTACACATGTACACATAGACGTAGATAAAAGGGTAGGTGGATAGATAGATGTTGATGCACAGTGGGTAAGCTATGGGTCTTTTTTTCAGGTCTGTGTTGACTACTTTGGGAGCACTACAGAAGAACCTACAACCACAGAAGAACCAACAACCACAGAAGAACCCACAACCACAGAAGAACCCACAACCCCAACACCCGAACCCACAACCCCAACACCCGAACCTACAACCACAACCCCCACACCCTCACCTACACCTACAGCTGTCCCCACAATCACAACTCTCCGGCCCGTATCTACAACCCGGAACCCGGCTCTGAGACCCGACTGCACGAACCACGCTGACGGCACGACTTTCACACATGAGGATTGCAATAAGGTACGGATTCGCTACCGAATATTACGTAATTCGTGATGATCATGTGTCTTCCTCCTCGGCAGTGACATGGGCTGTGTTCTTAAGAATAATCATGCAAAATTATAATGAAACAATCGTAAAGATGCAAACTAATGTGTATATGCATAATAGATGGTAGTTGTTTTTATTTATTTGTTCTTTTTTTTTCTTTTCTGACTGTATTCTTTGGCTGACAGTATTGGGTGTGCATCAATGGCTATGGTGTCCTGGAGATGTGTGCTCCGGGAACTCTCTTCGACCCTAGCCTGAGTTCTTGCAACTGGGAAAACGCAGTCGATACGTCCTCTTGCAACCTGTGGATCTGCGAGGTTGATAACACGTACTACCCGCACGCAGACTGCGATAAGGTATTTGGTTCAAATAGCGTCTCTCTCTCTCTCTCTCTCTATCTCTATCTATCTATCTATCTATCTATCTATCTATCTATCTATCCATCTATCTATCTATCTATCTATCTATCTATCTATCTATCTATCTATCTATCTATCTATCTATCTATCTATCTATCTATCTATCTATTTATCCATCTATCTCTCTCTCTCTTTTTCCTTTTCCTTTTCCTTTTCCTTTTCCTTTTCCT
Source organism: Penaeus monodon (assembly GCF_015228065.2). Taxonomy (NCBI): domain Eukaryota; kingdom Metazoa; phylum Arthropoda; class Malacostraca; order Decapoda; family Penaeidae; genus Penaeus; species Penaeus monodon. The sequence continues at coordinate 18,956,983 of NC_051393.1, forward strand.
TTTCCTTTTCCTTTTCCTTTTCCTTTTCCTTTTCCTTTTCCATTTCCTTTTCCTTTTCCTTTTCTTTTATTCTTATTCTATTCTTATTCTTATTTTTATTCTACTACTCCTACTACTACTGCTACTTCTTTTTCTTCTCTTTTTTTTCATGTTCTTCTTCTTCTCCCTTTGTTGGGGGATAATAAGTAACATTCATACGATGGCTCTTAATTCGTAGCACCAGACTGCTATCGATAATGAGCATCAACATCGCTTTATCTGAATTGCTTTTACTTCATTAACTGAAATACCATTAACACTGTCAAGCAATAACTAACCGCCCATCGCCTTATCCGCAGTATTACTGGTGCTACAATGGAGAGCCTCACGTGGAAGTGTGTCCGAACGGTCTCTTCTGGAACCAGTTCATCCTCCAGTGTGATAATCCCGTTAATGTGGCACTTCTTCATGTAATGTTCCTAATAAGCTGTTTGGTTTGTTTATTTTTTGCTTTTTTACTTTTTTTCTTTTTTTTAATAAAGTCTTCTGTGACATCAGAAGCTAGGGAACGGAGACGTTTCCTCGCAGTCTCTCAGTTTTTGTATTTTGTTTCACCTTTCTGTGAACGGATTAAAATATTTTGTTATTCGAAGCTTTGCGTTTTTTCTTATTTGCTTTCGTTTCGTTTTCTGTTTGTTTGTGTTTCTAATCCTGCTATACACTGTCAATTGATCCCCTATGCACATCTGTGGCAGTTTTATACCTGAATTCAATAAAATGATAATACACACTTTTTTCTTTTTGGCTAAAAGAAATGTGATGCTAGACGCTGTATACCTCTAAATATCATGGATATATCCCAGAAAACTATGACGATAGGTCTCTTTGTAAAACAGTTTTAGAATCGCATATATGTAAACATTTCCATTGCCAAGATGAATGTATATAACGAATTAATGAATGAGAGCTCCCCGAAATCTGCATACTGATCCATATGATTACCTATATAATTTACCAAGCCTTAGGACCTGACATCGAACACACATTCCTGTAACCTAAGCTCGAAACATAAATCCTCGAAACTAACTTGATAAAAAGCTAAACACATGTCACATTCCCACTAATAACTATGCTTACGTAACCCCAGCGGCGCCTTTGAATTGTGAGGAAGGGTTTTCTTCCAACTTCTTCAGCATGCATTCTCTTTTTATCTAAGAAAAAAATCATACACGACTGCCGTGTCTGAGAACAGAGGACGATTACCAGTTTCCCTTCTATTTTTTCCGTCATGTCAGATCTTTCGTTTAGGTTCAGGAGAAAATTGAAATGGCGCAACATGGTTTACGTAACGGTTGTGTAACTATAGTAAAAATGAAAGGACAAGATTCGGTTAATTATGACGAAGTAAATATATTTTCATGTGAGGAATAGAATATAAGATTTAAAAATTACATTACCAAATATATAGATGTAGACACAGCAACGTCAAAAAGTAAGTGAATAAAAAATATATTAATATGTAAATGCATCCACGTATACATACGTTCACACATAAATACACAGGATACATATATATATATTCTACAAATAAGGAGATGGGATACTTGAGAAGCTTGAGTCCTAGCATTGTCTCTTTCGTATCAAAATTAGCCTTTTGGTCCAAATAAAGTAAAGGAAAACGCCCCAGGTCTAGTCCCCTTTGCAAATGAGCCCCATTACAGAGAGTTTCTGTATGTCACTGCTCTCCCTGTACCATTGTTTAAGTGACCACCCTCTAAGTGTGTATACTTATAGACGCAATATTTGTACTGATAGTTGGGTCGTAGTGCTTCCATTATCATGCTAATTACAACATGTAAAGTGATAACAATGATAATACTGTTTCAACCAGTGATAATACTGATGGTGATAATTATGTTATCCATGATAATAATAATGAAAATGATGATGATAATAACAATGGCGAGAACAGTAATCGTGATGATGATCATTGTATTAACGATAATAATAAAATAATTGTAATGATGATAAAATAATCATAGTTATATTATTATCATTAATGATGATAATAATATAATAATAATGAACCGTATTCATTGCGACAAATGTAGAAAAGCCATGAATGAGAAGGAATATCTCTTGTACTGTGTAAGTGTTCATTCTCATTCATACATTTTCTACAAAAATGATGACAGTGATAAAGATAATAATGACAATAGCAATAATGATAATGATGGAAAATAGAAATAATAATAACATCAACAATAATAACAACAACAATAACAATTATAATAAAAATAATTAGAGAAAAGAATCATGTAATCAAAAAAGTAACAAATGAGATGGTAATATAACAATAAAAATCATCATCATGATAATCATAATAAAGAAATACAAAAATTAAAAAATT
>NC_051393.1:18959471-18964471 GCF_015228065.2 Penaeus monodon
TTCAAATTGATTTTGATACACAAGAAGTAGCTTTCTTTATACTGCATAACAAAGGAAAATATGAAAAAAAAGAAGAAAAAAAGTGGATTATCCCTTTTTTGGGTTACCTTAAAGGTTATTAGAATTAACTGATGAACATTCCACAACACAAAATACCATTAACCTGTCTTAGTAAATATGCAACTAACATGCAATTGAAAATATATGTTTCCAATTATGAAAATAAGCTTGGTGTATTTCCTTCTCTCTCTCTCTCCCTCTCTCTCTCTCTCTCTCTCTCTCTCTCTCTCTCTCTCTCTCTCTCTCTCTCTCTCTCTCTCTCTCTCTCTCTCTCTCTCTCTCTCTCTCTCTCTCTCTCTCTCTCTCTCTCTCTCTCTCTCTCTCTCTCTCTCTCTCTCTCTCTCTCTCTCTCCTCTCTCTCTCTCTCTCTCTCTCTCTCTCTCTCTCTCTCCTCTCTCTCTCTCTATCTCTCCTCTCTCTCTCTCTCTCTCTCTCTCTCTCTCCTCTCTCTCTCTCATGCATACACCCACGCATGCATGCACCGACACACACACACACACGCGCGTGCATGCACGCACACACTCATACTCATACCCATGCATATGCACACATACACACACACAAACACACATACATGTATGTACACACAAAGTGCTTGTATGCACACACACACACACACACGCGCGTGCGTGTGCTCGCACTTATACCCATGCATATGCATACATACAAATGCACAAACACACATGCATTTATGCACACACACACACACACACACACACACACACACACACACACACACACACACACACACACACGAATGTATACATAAAGTATCTGTGTATATATGTATGTATATGTGTGTGTGTGTATGTATGTATGTATGTATGTATGTATGTATGTATGTATGTGTTTGTTTGTGTGTGTGTGTGTGTGTGTGTGTGTGTGTGTGTGTGTGTGTGTGTGTGTGTGTGCGCGTGTGTGTGTGTGTGCGCACGACTATGTGCGTATACAGTAGCTCCTATACTTGTGTAAGGCTCCACTTAAATAAATTCTCAGTTACATGGTGCTGGACACTGTGTGTGTGTACCTGTGTGCATATGTGTTTGTTTAGGTGATTAATTATTTGTTATAAGCATTTATCATTTCTCTGTAAAGACAGGTTAGCACGCCTGGTTTACCATGAGATTTACAGTTATGCTAGGGATGTATTGGGAAACATGGAAAGGGTTTTTGAAGCAACTTATGTTGAAGGTCTCAATGTAATCTCTAACACAATGCCAACAGGTACAGTATGTTACATAAATGCCATGCCCTTTGTGAGTTTACTTTATGAATTGTTTTTACACATAAATGGCTACACTTGTAATAAGTCACCAATTAGCTAATTAACCTTTTATTGACGGGCATAAGAACTCACTGAAATCAATTAAAATCTAGTGAGATGTGGCAACAGCCCGACAGTGGGAGCGGGAGTCCGCTGCCTTAAGCTGAACGTCCCGCTCCACTCGCTCTGGCGTGTCGCCGTGCGTACAAGTTTGCCCGTCCGTGAGACCCGTTTTCTATGACGTGTCTACACGTGACCCGTCAATAATGGGTTAAGAGTACTGCCTGTCTTAACGTTTTACCCTTTTCCTTGATTTAAGAAAATATATTACATTATCTTATTTTGCTGTTACCAATGTTTATAACCTTATAGTAATTATAATGTCTATACTAAAAATAACACCACTGATATCCATACTATTACTAAAAAATATGTTTTTCCCGCCAATTCAAGGAAAGATGAAGGCAGGTAATGTCACATGATCTACTAATTGACTCTTTTGTGGCTAAGCACTAGCAGAGCCATGTATGTGTAGAGACATTTTTAAAAATTGAGCACAGAATTTTCCCTGGCGGCATTGGATTAAGTAAGTATAGGAACCACTGTTTTCAAACACTGGTTTGTACAAGTGTATATGTAAGAGCTTGTGTGTGCTAGTCACTGCATCATTGTGGGAGTTCATGAATGAATAATAATATGCCTAATCGTGATAATTCAATAATGAACAATGAAAATCAAACTAAGTGAATTCATTAATTAACCATGGCATTACAACTTTCCATGAGAGAAGATTTTTGTCTAGTTAGTATACAGATTTTTTCCCTATCAATTCTGAATTACCTGTAATCTAAAAAATTATAATATCATGAAATACAACACTCACATATAATAAATGAAGCTGAAGAAACTTGCCACTGATGTCTCTCTATAAAAGTTAAATATAGATTCAACTAAGCTAATAATACAAGGCATTCAAGCATAACTAGAGAGTTTATATTCACTTTACCCAAGTTTTTTAATGAACAAAACTTGTCCAAAAGCAAACAAAAATTAACAATCAATCATCACAAGTGCTTACTAGTAATACCTAAATCTTTTGCAGAATGAGACAAACACCAAAATTGAATTGATTTTCAATGAATCCAAAATAAATTTAAGATTTCAAGGGTATATTACCTGATTAGGATAGTTTCTCATTTAGAAGTACAATACAAATACAATATTAAAAATAGTTCCCTTCTAGTGAAAAGAAGCAAGACCTTTCTAGAACTTGAACAGATGGGTGACAGCTTTCATATGATTTGTGACAAAATTAACAGTCCTTGGAAATTATTTCCTTAGTACCCTATTAAAAGCTATAGCCAGTCTTTATACTTCAATCTGTGGACTGGAGTTGCAAATAATAAAACCCAATGGCATGGACACATTTAGTAGCCCATTTTAATTCAAGTATGTCTAGGGTAACAATGAATTCTGGTTGATCTGAATGGTATATTTATTTTATTTAATGTTGGATTATAGTTCATTTCCTCATATACCCTTAAAACAGTATTCCCATATTTGTAATTGGAAAAAAAAAAAAAAAAAAAAAGTTTCCAAAAAGGTAACCTAATGAACAGATATCCTATAAAGTAATCCAAAAACACAAAAGATAAGAGTGCATAATAAAACTGAATTGAAAGAAGTCATAGCATTCTGTTTGACTCCTTGGTACTGAACATCATCTTGCTTCTTTGAGGGCAAATTTACGGAAGCTCAAGCTAAATTTCTCCAACAGGTTTTAAATAGGCCATCATCTATACTTTCATTTACATATAAATAATAAAGCTGTCTATTTACATTATACATCTACAATGTTATCGGCAGAACAATAGTTAAATTATGGTTCGTGCTCTTCAAGGCATTCTGAACTTTTTTCCACTACTCAAAATAATCACATAATTTCAAATACAGTGCATCATGTTTACTGCTATTCATATCAAGGAATTAATTCAATAATAAAGAGTACAAATACAAATAATAGTTGACCAAATAGTAAAATTTACATCCACTAACCAAGTTTTTTTTTTTTTTTTTTTTTTTTATCTACAATAATTTTATTTTTATTTCCTGGTTAAAAAATGATAAGTTCATAAAATTGATCAAGTACATTTGTTTACAAACATAACATTTACAGCATTCTGATTTGATCCAGAATGTGAGGTACTTCATATCAGCAACATATAGGACAGAGTCTTATTTCAATGCTTCTTTAAGCTTTTTAAATTTAACCCATTACTGACGGGTAGCATTCATAGAGGCCGGGGCCTCGCTGCCGGGGGCTTATATCGTCGCCCGAGCATGCGCGACCACTCATGCCAAATACCAGCACCCCATGCTGCTTTTTCGTAATACTACGAAAATGTGTTGTATTTTCAGTTTACATTATTTTTTATAGTCTCTGCTTGCCAAACTTCCTGATAAATCAAGACTGAAGGGTATTTTTGTTGTTATATAGACTCCATAGTTGATCATTATTCGGTCTATAGTTCGAATAAAATAAGCAGTGTGCGGCATCATGGAGTTCAAATTGTCGGTTTGTTGCATTTTTTTTGTTTGTTGCATGGTAAAAATGAGAAAGTGTTAAAACCGACTTAATCACACTTTCACTGGCAGAAAAATAATCTTTTGCCGTGATTGTAACAAAAAAAAAAAAAAAAAAACTCATGGCATGTCCATGCATACTCTATGGCATGTGCGTACGTGCCCCCGGCAGATGGTCCCGCCATGCCATGGCATGTACGTACATGCCACCCGTCGGCAATGGGTTAAAGATAAACTGTCTAATTACACAATTGAAAAAAAATCATCATACAAATTTAATCCATGACAAAAATGCAAATCCAGTCATTACTTAGTGGAACCTCAAACTTACAAGAATTTAAGGTGTTTCTTGTACATCAAATATGGACATACATGGTAATAGAATCCGCAAGTAAGAGCATGGCATGTATATTTAAGGCTTATCAAGACAATGCTGACAGTTATAATCTCTTTCTGAAGTACAAATAACTCAAAAAGATGTAAATATGTCATGTCTTTAGTCTTAGTCTCCGAACTATATATATTTATACACTGCAATTGTAAAAAGCATCTTCTATGTTGATATCCTTCATTCACAATCTCAGGACAATAATGTACAAAAAATAATGACTATATCTTTTATGTAACAAATCTTAATCATAGTACTTAAACATAAGCATAATTATTAATTACTGAGAAACTACTGACTATGATAATGTCATCTGTGAGAAGAATCTGAAACTTGTGTACATAAGAAATGCAAAGACACTACCATCACCCAATTGTTAAATTTCAATTTTTTATGTTATAAATATATAGATATGTCTGTATATATGGAGAGAAAAACAAAGGTGCACAAGAGAGAGAGAGAGAGAGAGAGAGAGAGAGAGAGAGAGAGAGAGAGAGAGAGAGAGAGAGAGAGAGAGAGAGAGAGAGAGAGAGAGTGCGTGTGTGTGTTTTGTGTGTGTGTGTGTGTGTGAGTGTGAGTGTGAGTGTGTGTGTGTGTGTGTGTGTGTGTGTGTGTGTGTGTGTGTGCGTGTGTGTGTGTGTGTGTGTGTGTGTGTGTGTGTGTGTGTGTGTGTGTGTGTGTGTGTGTATGTGTGTGTGTGGGTAT
>NC_051393.1:18969471-18976971 GCF_015228065.2 Penaeus monodon
ACTTGATTTGCAAAAGAGCCAAAAAATCCATAATTTGATTTGGTCTGAACTGGAACCATCGTAGCTGACTGGGACAAATTTGCTGTAAAATATTGCAGTTAACCTGAATGCCACTAAAGTAGCCTAAAATAGAATAAAAGTTTTCACTAGTGTTTGCACAAGATGATCAACCCATTTTTATTTCTTATAATTCAATCTTTAAATTTCAGATAAAAAAATTTTCATGTAAACACCAGATTCTCTGCTTCTTTCATACTACATTGAACATCCACCTTTTTCTTTGCATGTCAGTTAAAGAAATGTCTTTGATGTAATTGAATGCTAACAAAGTATTCAAGAAGAGTACTAGCAAATCGACTCTCCTGCTTAAAACAAATCTTTCAAAACATCGGCTCTCCCTTCCCCCCCCCCTCTTTCCCCCTTCTTTTTCTCTCTTCTCTCTCTCTTCTCTCTGTTTTTTTTTTCTTTTCTTCCCCTCCCCTCTCTCTCTCTCTCCTCTCCCCTCTCCCCCCTCTCTCTCCTTCCTCTCTTTTCCTCTCCCCTCCTCCTCGTAAATCACTCTCTCTTCTCCCCTATCCTCTTCTCCTCCAAAACTCTCTCTCTCTCTTCCTCTCTCTTTTCTTCTCTTCTCTTCTTTTTTTTCCCCTCTTTCTTCTTTTTTTCCCCCCCTTTTTTTTTCCCCTCTCTCTTTTCCCTTTTCTCCTTTTTCTTTTTTCCCTTTTCCCCTTCCTCCTTTTCTCTCTTTTTCCCCCCTCTTTCTTCTTTTCTCTTCCTCTCTCCTCTTTTTCTTTCCCCCTCTCTCTCCCTCCTTTTCTTTTTATCTCCTTTTTCTTATTTTTCTCATCTCTCTCTCTTCCTTTTTTCCCTAAACTTTCCCTCTTTCCTCTTTTTTTCTTTTTTCTCTCTTTTTTTTCCCTCTCTTTCTCCCTTTTTTTCCCCTCCTCTCTCTCTTTTTCCCTTTTTCTTTCTCTCCCTCTCTCTCTTCTTTTTTTTCTTTTCCTCTCTCCCCCTCTCTTTTCCCCTCCCCCTCTCTCCCTTTTTTCTTCCCTCTCTCTTTCTCTCTTTTCTCCTCTCTCTCCCTCCTTTTCTTCTCCTCTTTTTTTTCCTCTTCTTCTCTCTCTTTTTTTCCTACTCCTTTTTCTCCTTTTTTCCCCTCTTTCTCTCTTTTCCCCCCTTTTCTCTCTTTCCCTCTCTCTCCTTTTTCTCTCTCCTCTTCCCCCTTCTCCCTTTTTCTCCCCTCTCTTTTCTCCTCTCTCTCTTCTCCCTCTTTCTCCCTCTCTCTTTCTCATTTTTCTTTCCCCCTTTTTTTTTTCCCCCCCTTTTTTATTTTCTCCCTCTTTTTCTCCTCCCCTCTCTTCTCACTCCTTCTCCTCTCTCCTCTCACTCCTTCTTCTCTTTCCCCGCTCCTCTCTTCTCCTCTCTTATTTCCTCTCTCTCTTCTCCTCTCTTTTCGCTCCCTTCTCCCCTCTCTCTCTCTCTCCCTCTCCTTTTCTCTCTCCTCTTTTCTTCTCTCTCTCTCGTCTCCTTGCTCTCTCTCCCTCTTCTCTCCTCGATCTCCTTGCTCTCTCCCTCTCTCTCGTTTCCTTCCTTCTCTCTCTCTCGATCCCTTTTCTCTCTCCTCGTCTCCTTGCCTCTCTCTCGATCTCCTTTTCCCCTCTCTCTCGTCTCCTTGCTTCTTCCGATCTCCTTGCTCCCCTCTTCGATTCCTTGCTCTCTCTCTCGATCTCCTTTCTCTCTCCCCTCGTCTCCTTGCTCTCTCTCTCTCGATCCTTCTTCTCTCTCTCTCTCTCGATCTCCTTGCTCTCTCTCTCTCTCTCTCTCTCGATCTCCTTGCTCTCTCTCTCGATCTCCTTGCTCTCTCTCTCGATCTCCTTGCTCTCTCTCTGATCTCCTTGCTCTCTCTCTCTCTCTCGCTCTCCTTGCTCTCTCTCTCTTGTCGCTCTCCTTGCTCTCTCTCTCTTTCCTTTCTCTCTTTTTTTTTTTTCTCTCACTCTCTCTCTCTCTCTCTCACTCTCTTTCTCTCTCACTCTCTTTCTCTCTCACTCTCTTTCTCTCTCACTCTCTTTCTCTCTCACTCTCTTTCTCTCTCACTCTCTTTCTCTCTCTCTCTCTCACTCTCTCTCTCTCTCTTGCTCTCTCTCTCAAAAAAATAACAAACATATCCCACAGCTAATAATTATCCTAAATAATTATTGAGAAAATATTCATTTGAATTACAGCACTAAGTAATATTTGAAATACTTGCCAGAATTCTATTTCTCCTTAGTTTTTAAATTTATTTCACAGAGGAAAGAATGTCGATACGAGTGGGATGAGTGAGAGGAGGGGAATGGGGAAGAACAGAGATTAGAGGGAGAGTAGGGAAAGGAAAACAAGTTGGCTGGAAGGAGAGAAGATAATCTACGTAAATGACGCCTCTTTTGAACCGTATTCATGTTGATAAATGTATAAAAGGTATGAATGAGAATGAATATCTTCACAATACAAGAAACGTATTTGACCGGTTTTGATTATATCTTCATCAGAAATACATACATCAAAGAAATTACGGAGTATATATATATATACCAGACATGAGCTGATGAAACTGTGACCTCCCACTCGTTGTTCGTAAAATTGTTGCTGTGACCTTGGATCGGGAAGATTCAAACTAACCAAGGTCACGGCAACAATTATACGAACAACAAGTGGGAGGTCACAGTTGTCAGTTGTTTGGTCAGCTCACGTCTGATAATATATACTTTGTAATTTCTTTAATTTATATATTTCTTAGGAAGATATAATCCAAACCAGTCAAATACAACTCTTGTATTGTGAAGATATTCATTCTCATTCATACCTTTTAAACACCTCTTTTCCCAATGCATTACAACACAAAGGACGGAAGAAAAATATCAAATGGTGGAAAGGTATGTCAATAATGTTTTTTCATCTATATAAAGGAATTAAGTGCCATACAGATACATATACCCTTTATAAAATATTTAATAATAATAATAATAATAATAATAATAATAATAATAATAATAATATTAAAAAATCAAGAACTAAGCAAATCAAATTTAACTCACATTAAAATGGCTCAAGCCCTTGTGCTCTCACCAAAGTAAACAAGAAGAGAAACAGTATATGAAAAGTGCTTGAAAAAGATGTTAGAGAGGTTAAATTCACAAATGATATTATTGATTCAAACAGGAGAGACTTACTGTGAGAGCTGTGAGTGGATCTAGATTACAAGTCCCTGAAGTGAAGATATCCTGCTGGGAGTCAAGGTGGTAAACAGTACAAAAAGGATGTAAAGACAAAGATATAAGGGCATACTGCACACTTTAGGGAAATTCCCACCCAAGTCAAGACAAAATATTTCATAATTCAATCTTGCTGAGAGCAAGGTTTAAAAGTCATATTTTTCTTTTCACTGTTCTGGTAACATCTGTTTGTTTGACTCGCTTGCTCTTTCCCTCACACACACACACACACACACACACATACACACACACACACACACACACATGTATGCTCCCAATCACATATATGTGCACAGATACACAAACACACAGAGACAGACAGACGGACGGACAGACAGACAGACACACACACACACGAACAATCACATATAAAGTCACAGAAGCACACATACACACACAAGCACAGACCCAGAGTTAAAAATAGTTTGATGAAATTCAAATTTTAATAGGATTTTCTAGTTTCCAACAGAACAAGAAAGAAGCAATAAGGTCTCCAAACACTGATCTCAAAAAAAATTTATAAAATGACAGTAGCTAATCACTAGGCAGCCAACTTGTTGGGACCACCTTCGGAGTTAAATCAGATAACTGATAAATCACTTATTTCACCTTTAGAGGACATTAACCCATTCCTGACGGGTGGCATGTCCGCACATGCCATGGCATGGCGGGACTATCTGCCGGGGGCATGTATGTACAGCAAAATATTATTTCTGCCACTGAAAGTATGATTAAGTCAGTTTTAACACTTTCTCATTTTTACAGTGGGAAAAAAAAAAAAAAAAAAAAAAAAAAAAAATTCAACTCCATGAAGCTGCACACTGCTTATTTTATTCAGACTATAGACTGAATAATGATCTTCAACTCCATGATACCACACACTGCTTATCTTATTCAGACTATAGACTGAATAATGATCAACTACGGAGTCTATATAACAACAAAAATACCCTTCAGTCTCAATTTATTAGTAAGTTTGGCAAGTAGAGACTTTAGAAAATATGAAAACTGAAAATACAACATAACGGCATGGGATGCTGGTATTTGGCATGAGTGGTCGCGCATGCTAGGGCGACGATATAAGCCCCCGGCAGCGAGGCCCAGGCCACTATGAATACTACCCGTTGGGAAAGGGTTAAAGGGGTATGCATTTATATTCCACTTTTTAAAGCTACCCTCTGTTTAACTATTATTAAAACTTTTGAATGTTTATTTTCATTTCTTTTTCTAACAACTCCCTTTCTCTTTAGAACAATTATTTCATGGTCAGTGGGTTGTCCTGCCTTTCATCTTTTTAATTAGGGGACTAGGCCCTAACTGCATTTTTGAAAAGTTTATGGATAAAAGAAACATGAATATAAACACTCAACCCAAAACCCAAGGAAACATAATAAAGGTATAATCCACCTATCTGAACTTTACTTTCATATCATTACAGAGATAAGATGTAGCAATGTGTACATATAACATATTACATCATTACTTTCTTCATGAAAATAAAGCATAATGGGTTAGATGCAAAATTAATAGTACATATACCAAACCCTCTGCTAATTTGTTATTTTCCTATGCATGACAGTATTTCAAGAATTAATGGGAATAATTCTTATCAGTTCTTGGAGAGATGATCTATCCACATATTTTCTTAATATTTCCCCGAAACCTTGATCCTCCAGAAACCATTTTATAAATAAATGTTCATGTTTATAAATAATCATCCTTTTCTGGTCCAGTCAAAACCTGTGTTGCTTGTACATAAGTGCACAGCTGGTGTGATTTCAAACCAACCAATGACCTGAATTTTATGCATAGTAGTAAACTTAGCTGTGTTAACAAAGGAGTGTTCAATTTTTGAGGTGTGCAAGATGGCAATCATTTGCAATAGATATCATAACAGGGTGGAATCTGACAAATCACTGAAAACATTGGATAAAACACCAGATTTTGGCATTAAAGGAAAGTGTTGGTTTGGTGACAACCACCTCACACAACTGCTAGCTGTCCCACAAAATCAAAGCTAATTTTCATCATTCACATTCTGTTTGCTAAGTCTGGGTGGACTATTTTCTTGTTTGGAAACTACTTTGGGGAATGACAGTGAATTAAAAAGCTTGTACATATGAAGTGAGTGCCATCAACAACAAAAAAAGAGAAAAGATATTAGAAATCTGGAAATACAATCCGTATATAACTCTTTATTCTCAATAAAGCATTGGTTTGGCATCTTCTGGAGCATTCCCAAAAGACACACACAAGAGCAATTATTATTATTATCATTATTACTATTTTATGGTTTGACTAGCTTGGAACTGGGGTTGTGGGATTTCTGTATTGGAGAATATAATGGTGAAAAGCAAAATCCTCTAGCTCAAAGACAGGAAAAGATAAAAGAAGAAATGAGAAAAAATATAGCTTACTTACAACATCACTAAAAGGAAAAATGGGAGTCATATATGTTTCAGCAGGAAAACCTCATAACAACTGGTACTTTATAAAAGTTAGTATGAATTTCACACTGAAATAGTAGCCTCAACAATATGGCACTAATCAGGTAAGTGCATTTTCCATTCATATGATAAGACCCGTGATCATTATAGGTCACTGAGGTCTTAAGACTATGAAAAGAAAGTATTTACAAAGAGAGGTCTCTTATTATGGAAACCTGTGATAGTTTATTTCTTGCCTGTATGACAGATGCCATGCATGTGTGCTATGGAGGGGACAGGAAGAGGAATGGAGGAGAGGGAGGGAGGGAGGGAGGGAGGGAGGAGGGAGGGAGGGAGGGAGAGAGGGAGAGGGAGAGAGAGAGGGGGGGGGGAGAGGGAGAGAGGAAGAGGGAGAGACGAAGGAGAGAAGGGAAGAGGGAGAGAAGGAAGGGAGGAAGGAGGGAGAGGGAGGGAGGGAGGGAGGGAGGGAGGGAGGGAGGGAGAGAGGGAGAGAGGAGAGAGAGAGAGAGAGAGAGAGAGAGAGAGAGAGAGAGAGAGAGAGAGAGAGAGAGAGAGAGGAGAGAGAGAGAGAGAGAGAGAGAGAGAGAGAGTTTGTTTACTAAAGTTTACTAAAAGTTTGGTTTGGATTCCATTTGATACAATGGATATTCTTGGTGTGACATACTGTCTGCTTGATTTTGCTCATGTGTGTCAGCTGCTGCTGACTCGGCTGAACCGAGTCCTTGCCCGCCGTGGTGCCCAGCCACAGCAGTAACCTCCGGGCGACAGTTGCAACTTCTCGCGCAACTTCTCGCGCCTGGGTGGGGCGCGAACCGCCAACCCCTCGGATGAGAGGCCGACACATTACCATTGTACTAGCCCGGAGGCTAGAGAGAGAGAGAAAGAGAGAGAGAGAAAGAGAGAGAGAAGAGAGAGAAGAGGAAGAGAGAGAGAGAGAGAGAGAGAGAGAGAGAGAGAGAGAAGAGAGAGAGAGAGGGGAGAGAGAGAGAGAGAGAGAGAGAAGAGAGAGAGAGAGAGACGAGAGAGAGAGAGAGAGAGAGATGAGAGAGAGAGAGAGAAGAGAGAGAGAGAGAGGAGAGAGGAGAGAGAGAGAGAGGGGGGGGGGGGAGAGGAAGAGGGAGAGACAAAGGAGAGAAGGGAAGAGGGAGAGAGGAAGGGAAGAGGGAGAGGGAAAGGGAAGAGGGAGAGAGGAAGGGAGGAAGGAGGGAAGGAAGGAAGGGAGAGGGGGAATAGAGAGAGAGAGAGAGAGAGAGAGAGAGAGAGAGAGAGAGAGAGAGAGGGAGAGAGGGAGGGAGGGAGGGAGGGACAGAGAGAGGAGAGAGAAGAGAGCGAGAGCGAGAGCGAGAGAGAGAGAGAGAGAGAGAGAGAGAGAGAGTTTGTTTACTAAAGTTTACTAAAAGTTTGGTTTGGATTCCATTGATACAAGGATAATCTTAGGTGTGACATTTCTGTCTGCTTGATTTTGCTCATGTGTGTCAAACTGCTGCTGACTCGGCTGAACCGAAGTCCCTTTCCCGCCGTGGTGCCAGCCACAGCAGTAACCTTCCGGGCGACAGTTGCAACTTCTCACGCCTGGGTGGAGCGTGAACCGCCGACCCCTCGGATGAGAGGCCGACACATTACCATTGTACTAGCCCGGAGGCTAGAGAGAGAGAGAAAGAGAGAGAAGAGGAAGAGAGAGAGAAGAGGAAGAGAGAGAGAGGAGAGAGAGAGAGAGAGAGAGAGAGAAAAAGAGAGGATGAGGAGAGGAGAGAAGAGAGAGAGATGAGAGCAGAGGGGAGAGAGGAGAGAGAGAGGAGAGGAGA
>NC_051393.1:18984471-19001971 GCF_015228065.2 Penaeus monodon
ATTTTTGGATCAGAGTAAAGGATAACTTTATGATCAATAAAATAAATAAGAATAACATTATCAATATGGTGTTCATCATCATCATTATAACTATTATCATTTTTCTATTAATATCAATATTATCATGATTATTAGTATAATCATTGCTACTAGAACAACTATGTTACTAAAATTAACTAAATCAAAGGATTATGTTTTTATATACCAGACACAAATAAGCTCTCTAAATGCAACAAAATGATTTTTGCACACTAAAATTAGAATGAACTATTACAATGTGAATCATCAATAAACATTTAAGGGAAAGCATATACGAAGCATTTGAATACAAACTATACTTAAAACACCATATGTGCAAGGTGTCAGTTGTTGGAGGTTCAAGGATGTCAGAACTATCAGGGAGCAAAAACTGAATTTCCAATTATTCACATAATAAAGTCTCCAATTAATCCTTTACATAATAAAATACCATGTGTAATATTAGTGATCAAGAGGTCTCCATTCAATTACTATCATCATCATCATCATCAAAGGGCTAACACAGACAGGGGCGCATGGTTACATCCACCCTTCACTTCCACAAATGGCGAGTCTCTAAGCAGGCCCTCGGCCCATCTCAAATTCCTCGTGACAGGTCTCTTCGAGTGCCCAAGCCATGACCTCCTGGGACATCCTACAGGCCTTCTCCACCCAGGGTTGTCTTGCAAAGAGACAACCTGATGGGCATGGTCATCCACAGGGAAATGAGCTAGGTGCCCATATAGCCTAAGTTGGCAATCCCAGATTATGCAAGTAACAGGTCCCATGCCAGTCTCACAGTGTAACTGTCGGTTGGACACGTGGTCCTGCCAACTGTACCCCATGATCCGGCAAAGGGACTTGTTGCAAAAGGCATCAAGACGAGACTCCAAGGCACTGGATAGCGTCCAGGTTTTGCTTCCATAGAGCAAAACTGGCAGTATCAAGGCCTTGGTCCTTCTGCATAGGTACCAACATCTCCATATACTCTTGTTGATCGAGTTCATGGTTCCTGTTGCCAGACCAATCTGTCTACTGACTTCTTGGTCTGACATCAGAGATACGGACTATGCTACCAAGGTATGTAAAATTCCCTGTGACTTCAACATCCTCGCCACCAGCATGGATTGACTGAATGGGTTCCCCTAACAGGCCCCCAAAGTCCTGACTCTTGGTCTTGGTCCAGGAGACCTCTAGGCATCAGGGCTTCGCCTCATTGCTAAATGCAACAAGAGCCGCTCCACATTGACTTTGGCTAGTAGCTCTGCCCATTATCCAGTCCATACAGGTGTTGAAAAGTGTAGGTTCAAGGATGCAGACTTGCCTCACCCCTGAATTAACAGGGAAGAAATTTGATAGACACCCCCCCCACACACACACACACTTGACAGTACTTTCAGTACCTGTATATAGGCTTGCTATTAAGCCAATAATCTGCGTCGGAATTTCCAAGTCTCAGGATCTCCCATAGCGATTCACAATGCACAAAAGCCTTCTTGAGGTCGATGTAGTTTGCAAGCAACCCATGACCATACCCACAATGGCGTTCCACAATTACTCAAAGCGCTAGTATTGGTCTATTGTGGATGTGTAAGGGGGGAATCCAGACTGCTCCAGTTTCTGATGCCTTAGTAGATGATCATGGATCTGTTTCAGAAGAATGTGGGTGAAAACTTTGCCTGGTATGCTGAGCAATGTAAGATCACAGTAGTTGCTACAGTCCCAGCAATCCCCTTTCCCCTTCCAGAGAGGGATGACCACACCCCTCAATAGGTCAGGGGGAATATTACCGGACTGCCAGATGAGAGTCAATACTGCATGCAAGCCCCAGGCCATAGGTTCACCCCCAGCCTTTAGAAGTTCAGTAGGGATATCACATATGACTGCAGCTTTCCCACTCTTCAGCTTGGAAATTGCCATCCTAGCCTCTGTTAGGGTAGGAGCTTCCTTGCTGATGGGTGGGTCCGGCACAGGTATTGTGATATCGCTTGCATCCAAGCTAACTGTTGGAGGGTCTATCTGGTACAACTGCTCAAAATACTCAGCCCAATGTTCAAAAACCCCAACATGATCTGAGATGATCTGTCCATCCACTGATCGGACTGCAGTCATCTGTGGGGAGGGCTTAGAGTTCAGCTTTCTCAGGTAGGCAGGGCGAAGGCTGTTTACCAAGAAATGGCCTTCGACCTCCTCACCAAGATTCCTGATGAACTGTTCCTTGTCCCTTCTCAGCAGTGTCTGAGCCCTATGCATCAAAGAGCAACGCAAGACCTGATTGCCATTCAGCCGAGCCATGCAACACGCTTCAGTGGCCTCCAATGTTTCCAGGGAGATGGAATTCTGCCTTGCCCTTGGGCATACGCCAATGGACTCCTGAGCTGCTTCGAGGGTTTCGCGTTTGAAGAACTCCCACAGAGCAACTGGGTCTGTCAGGTTGTCAAGTTCTGTGAATCGGTCAGAAACTGCCATGGTAAACCCACGGACACACTCCTCCTCCCTCAGTCTGTCCAAGTGAAACACCTTAGAGTGGCCACTGGAGGGACGGGGAGTTTTGAAGTGGACCTGTAGGATAGCCACAACCAGTCTATGGTCAGTGCCACAGAACTCGGCACTCCAGTAAACTCTACAGTTCTGGAGGATCATCCAATGCGTGCCAACAAGTATGTGGTCAATTTCCTTGGCCATTGTACACGTATTGCTATACCATGTCCAGCAATGCGGGTTGGAGCGCTGGTACCAGGAACCAGATATCCTCATTTTCTGGGACCTAGCAAAGCCCCAGAGAAGGAGGCTGTTCTCGCTATTGGGATCAGCTCCTGAGCCATGGGGGCCAACAGACATCTCATAGCCACCAGCCGGATACCACAATGAAGTCGCCTAAAAACAATGCGAATATCTTGCCAGGGGGTAATTGTCTGCCACAGATGAGAGTTTGGTGTAGAACCCCTCTTTCACATTGAGTTTGCAAACATCAGTAGGAGTGTATACAGCAATAAGACATGAAGCTAAAGGCTTGCTTCAGTTTCAATGCCATAATATGCTCATCAACCAGTGTCACCTCAACTACCGAGGGATGAAGTCAGCTGGATATGGCTATGGCTACTCCCTGGAGGTGATGATCATCAATGCGGCCCGACCAGTAGTAGGTGTACCCACCTACATTGATCATGCCGCTGGCAGGTCTTCTCACCTCCAAGAGGGCAGCCACCTCAACTCCTAATCGGTCCAATTCCCTTGATAGCAGAGGTAACCACTCATCCTGCCGCAAGGACTGGATGTTCCAAGCGTCTACCCAGAAAGCTCGCCTGAGGTTAAGCCATTATCATTACTTTTGTAATCACTGTCATTATCATCACTATCATCACCATCAGCAGCAATATTGTCACTGTCATTGTTGTTGTTGTTATCATTATCATCCACATTATCTTCATTACCAAACCATGTACAGGGAATTGCTTGCAGATAACCACTTGAGAAGCAGATTACAAGTGCAGAAAACTTATAGTTATGCCACCCTCTATGCAAGTAAGATACAGAGAGAGAGAGAGAGAGAGAGAGAGAGAGAGAGAGAGAGAGAGAGAGAGAGAGAGAGAGAGAGAGAGAGAGAGAGATTATTGGTACAATACTATGCTGAAGGTTTCACCATGGTTGAAGAAATCACAACAGCTACCACACAATTTAATAATCAAACAATAGCATTCCCAAGTGAGCCATGCACCTATCCCAAACCTTAGGGGATGGTGTGGATGGGTGAATGGTAGATGTGTATGTACATATATACATGTATGTACATACATACATAAATACATATATAAAAATGTACATACATACATAAACATAACACATATGAGCACAGGCGAGTGCACAAATGCACGCACACACGCACACACACACACACACACACACACACACACATATACAGATACAAACACACACATTTTTATGTATTTGGCTCATATCACAGTCACTTGGTATAACATTTTTTAATGAACTGAAAAATGACTGTCATTAGTACTATCATTACCTTTATATGCAAGAACATTAAAACTGTAGCTCCACTTACTGGTGTTGTGCATTTTACATATGGCATCTGGTTAATGCTCCATCATCATCATGATACAACAATGGGGGTATAGCACTGGTGATGTTCTTACACATGTTCAATACTAATTTAACAGCTGTTCTTTTAACAATTGTACATTCCTACCTACTCTATCCTCCCTATTAACCAGTTATTAATTGATAAGGGTAATAACTATAAATAGAGATTTTGACACAGATCACCGTAAAACATCAGAACATCATCCACTGCATTCTGAAAGAGAACTGATGAAGACAAAAGAAGTCTGAATTTTCTTTTTCTTGCTATTATCATTTCTTTCATGTAAATCTTTCATGCAAAGATGTGACTGGTTAGCTTTTCCCAAAGAGCAAGTGAGAGAGAGAGAGAGAGAGAGAGAGAGAGAGAGAGAGAGAGAGAGAGAGAGAGAGAGAGAGAGAGAGAGAGAGAGAGAGAGAGAGAGAGAAAGCCAATGCTCTAAAATAGGTTACCAAATAACATATTAATACATAAAAGCAGCTAATATTTACCCTCCACTTGTTGATCCTTTTGCATTCCTGAATATAAAAGAAAAGTATCTTAGGCACACAGAATATACAGCACAGGATTCATCATCAGGTTGACTACTGAAACTGGGAAATCACAATGAAACTATTTTCCTTTTATATATACAGCACATACACCTCATATGATACATTTAGGACATAATCTTTCATTTTCTTGTGGAGCAAATAACTGAATGAGCCAATGCACTTAAAGAGGATAGGCATGGACACATGTGGAAGAACATCTTGAAATATATATATGTGTGTGTGTGTGTGTGCACGCGCACATGTGCATGCATGTGTGTACTATGTTTGTTTCATATATTTTGCTTGTGTACATGTGCATTTTGCACTAAGGTGGATTATTTTTGCAACATTCTTAATGTCAAGACAAAGACAGGGAAAAGTTTTATTCGCCCAAAATTAGATTTGTGGCAAATTCTACCAAAACAAATTTCATATATATATATATATATATATATATATATATATATATATATATATATATATATATATATATATATATATATATATATATATACACATATACACACAAAGCTGAAATGAGCTGAAAATTGTAGTCTATGTGGGTAGCAATCCCATAATAGGATCATGTCATTTATATGGAAATGTTGATTTTCTTGAGCTTCATGGGGTATCTTCCTCACATTATTATAATCCTAGTATAGTGATATACAATGAATAATGGAATGGCCTGAAGAAATTTAACAAGAATTAGATAATGGTATCCAGTAGGGCACTTCACAATCCCCATGATATTTATATTCTTTTGAAGAACTTGATTGTTATAGATATATAATAAGCCCTGCCCTCTCCCAGAGTGTAATCACAAGGCAGGCAGGGCTGCCTTGTGGATGGCATAATTACATGCCAAACATGGAAAACATGGAAAACAACTTATTACCATATTGAGACAGCTTATCAAATGACTAACACAGACTTAGGAAAACAGCAAAAGAGAAAAATAATTATATAAAAGAGATTATAGCATAGCAAAGGGAGACAAGGGGTCTTGACACCACACATGAGCTTTTGTGTGGGTTGTACCTACACCAAGGGAGGCATCACTCAAATAAGCTTAATGCCTGGATTTTGGGTCATATGCAGGCAGTGAAGCACCCAGATCCAATGTGTTAATTAGAAAAAATAATAATAATAAAAAATAATAAATAAAAATCTAAATAAAATAGATAAATAAATAATAACATATAAATAACTATTCCCCACAATTTCAAGGAATGGGAAAATCAGATGCAGTCACTATGGCCTACTAACTGACTTCATTATGGCCAACGTGGTTGTGGATTTGAGTGGTGCATCCATATATACTCTATGGCATGTGCGTACGTGCCCCCGGCAGATGGTCCCGCCATGCCATGGCATGTGCGTACATGCCACCCGTCGGCAATGGGTTAATTATATGATAACCCAAGCAATAACACGATCAAACAAAAGATGAAGAGCATATGTATTTGCTTTCTGAGCCTAACACTATGGACTTAGGCTATGAACTTTCTTCTGCCCTGATTATTCTCCTACATGTGGTATGTACCAAAATTACCCTAAATAACAATTACTACCTACATTATAGTAAGTATGAACTATGGTTAACTCAACAAATTTGGGCCAATAATCTGCTGTCTCGCACTTCTACCTGGGAGCAGTCTGCCCAATCTTTGCTGCCTGCAGCTGGTTCAGCCAGCCTGCCATTGGGATCTACAGTGCAAGAGTGAGTCATGACTGTCAGAGCTGTAGCCAGCAAAAAGCTGAAATATCTAATGATGGCTGTAACTGCTCCCATTAGCATAGGGTTACAAAGAACATATAATGAGTTATTACAGGATCAACTAAAATAGAAGAAATTTAATTTTCAAACCAAATTTTCTGGCCAACTACAACTTTCAGCTCATTCCATTTATATATGTAAAAAATAATTATTTCTGACAAAGATATATCCAAAACTAGTTAAATATATCTCATGTATTGTGAAGCTATTCATTCTTATTATTACCTTTTTTTTACATTTGTCACAATGGATTTGATTTAAGAATTAAGAAGTTGTATTTTAATATTCTAGTATGGAATTAATCTGAGAGAGAGAGAGAGAGAGAGAGAGAGAGAGAGAGAGAGAGAGAGAGAGACAGAGAGAGAGAGAGAGAGAGAGAGAGAGAGAGAGAGAGAGAGAGAGAGAGAGAGAGAGAATGAGAGGGAAAGAGAGAGAATGAGAGGGAAAGAGACAGAGACAGAGAGACAGAGACAGAGAGAGACAGAGACAGAGAGAGAGAGAGAGAGAGAGAGAGAGAGAGAGAGAGAGAGAGAGAGAGAGAGAGAGAGAGAGAGAGAGAGAGAGACAGTGTGTGTGTGTGTGTGTGTGTGTGTGTGTGTGTGTGTGTGTGTGTGTGTGTGTGTGTGTGTGTGTGTGTGTGTGTTTTTGTGTGTGTGTGCACGCGTATGCGCGCATGTGCGCAATTGAATGTTTGTGTGAAAATAAGATAATATGCATCAGGAAGAGTGTAAGTGATTGAGTGTGTGTGTGCTATATGCAATATATTACTTATTTACTCTCAATTACCTTCAAATGCTTGTATCTAGCATGGTGCTTATTTCTCTTCATTTCTCAATACTGAAAGATTTAAGCAACTATTGGATAACAGTAAAGTTGTAAACATTTATTAGCCTTACCTCCAACTGAAACATTTATCAAAAGGTATATATACTTATATATGTATATGTATATATATATATATATATATATATATATATATATATATATATATATATATATATATATTATATAACCATTAATATTATATATATATAATATATATATATATATCTATATATATATATATATAGTATATATATATATATATATAGATATATATATATATATATATATATATAGATATATATATATATATAATTAAATAATGTATTATTATATATATGATATATATATATATATATATAGATTATATATATATATATATATATGAATATAATATATATTATATATATATATATATTATTAATATATATATATATAATAATAATATAATATATATATATATATATATATATATATATATATATATATATATATATATATATATGAAGTATCTGCTTAATTCAATATAACAGTATCTCTAGCCAAGAACAGAAAGAAAGGGGGCAAGTAAACAAACACAGTACAAGACACTTTCCTCATAGTAAGATTTTTCTGTTGTGGTACAATATAATAACATACAGAGAGTATCACTTCAAAACACATTTTTTATATGTTAATCCCCATTTTGAGTTCCCAGAATAAATTGCTGGTATCAGCTTATATATGAAACAAACAAACAAAACTCCAATACATCTCTTAGCAGATGCATCAGGAACACAAAGATATACAGAGCCATATTTTCAGATTTACTCTGTATCAACCAAAAGGTCTAACAGTAGTTGTTTTACATACCACAACAGAAAAACAAAAGGTTACAAATAAAACTTTGGAAGTCTTTACTAACTATCTTACTTTTCCCCCCCTTGCTATTCTTGGCAACCTCTTAACATCTTCAGTGAACTTACTTCTGCAGGGACTTTTCTGGGACTGCAACACTCAAGGTAGGCTTGGTCTTTGGAGGAGTTTTCTGTCTCTTCATGGACTTATTTTTGCCCTTCTGTGGTACAGCTATCTGGGTGCTTGTGGATGGGGCCTGAGTTCTGCTGCTTGTGCCAGGATTGGCTATCACACCATTGCTGCCACTTGAAATATAAAATACATCACCCTAATGCAGAAAAGTTATGCAAGAGCTCACAACGATACCAACAGCTCTTATCATGCAATAATATTCATCCATATATTCTGATCTCGACTTTTACCTGGAACTGACAGCTGAATTGCTTGAGGCATATTTGAATGACTGGGTTACAGCACTTGGGTCAACAGTCTCTAGGAGTTCTGGGCTGAGTGGTGCTTCATCCAGATTTAGTTCAGGGAATTCTGTGTTTGCTTCTGTTATTGTGGTTCCCCCAGGACTCACCACAGTTGGAACTGAAAGCATGTGTCAAACATATTTCAATACAAATACAAGGAGAGCAAGAATACATGTGGTAATCATCCAGGAGAAAGAGCGAAGAAAGATACATTGAAAAGGAGCAAAAAAATAAAAGAAAATAATAAAAAAATAAAAATAAAGGGCATGAAAAAAGGGAATACGTCCACTAACACTAACTCATCTAAGTGTACCTTATCTACAAATAAGAGATCTCTCCCCTTGAATTAGTAATCACTATACAATGTCATAAAAAGGCTATTACCATTCAAGACTCAAATAAATATTTAATTTCTCCAAGGAAGCAAGGAAGCAAGGAATCATTGCAGTTGGCATTTAAGGATAAAAAAGGAAAAAGAGAGAGCAAAAGAGAGAAATCAAGAAAAAAAAATATATACATTTACTTAAACAAATTCTACAAGAAAGAAAGGAGAACAAAAAATACTTGGATAAGTACATAGCACCAGATAATTCTGAGTGTACCTGCTGTGGACGTTGAAACTGGGAGTGCATCAGACTTTAGCATTAATATTGTTTCAGGTTCCAGGGGGTCTTCACAGATTTCTTCAAAGGTTCTGAAAAGGAGGATTTTTTTGCTATAATGCTTGATAAAAAGAGTCATGAAAACATACAAAAATCAACAAAGCATACAGTTATCCAGTTCAATTAGTTTCCCAGAAATAATTTCAAATTCCCTGGAATGCCACATGGTATAGCAGTGCTCTTTGCTGCACCTGCTATTTCTGAGAACTTTTAACCCAATAGACCATGGACTTTCATCACTATGGTCTAGCGTTCATCGCAGGGTTTAACCATATGCGGTGGATTGGCCAATGTTACTTTCAGAGGGTGGCCAATTCCTTACAACACTACCAAGTCTTCCCATGGCAATACAGTTCGTTTCATGCATAACTTTTGGGTTCTATTTATATTACATGTAAGTGCTATTTTACAATGCTTTGGTACACGTGCTAGACATCAGACAGTTTTTATGACTGTGGTAATCCTGTGCTATCCTTGCCTCTGGTACCAGGATTCAAACATAAGAGGTATTAAATGTCCAAGCTTTCAAAGGCAATTTCCTCTGTTATGAGGCAAAAGATTGTCAATGAAATGGAGGAAGCTTGTGACATGGTCAAACCTGTCACATGACCTGGTCTCCGAGTACACAGCAGATGCCATCAAGTAATCATGTGACCAGTGATGCTCCTTCTGGGGCCTGGTGTTCAGAGGCATTAGCAGTTGTATGGCCAGGTAAATGTGGAATTTCAGGACTGAGAGTGGTGTCTACCTGCTTTCATGTCCCCTTGGCTGATGAGGTTGACAAGGACTCATCAGATTCCATAGATGTGTTGTGCTGTGGCACAACAATTGAATCAACGTCATCTTCCTCTGAGCTGCTACTCGTATCAGATCCATGCCACTCAGCATGAATTTATCTTCTGAGATGTCTGAGCCAGAGTGACTTTGAGGGTGCAATATTGTCTGAGTACTTGGTGCACTTGTAATGAGACATCAACACTCTAGTGTGTGATGGCACATACTTGCTTTCCTCGATGACACCTAAAATTGTTCATGCCAAAAGGTTTGCCATTCATGGATAAGTGGTTAAAGTGGTTTTATGCCATTTTTATTAAAACCTGCTGAAATTCAGCCCCTGACATGGCTTCAGTAAATAAAGGATTGAATAAAAGTTAATGAAGATTCACCTTCTGTTCATAATTATACCATCTTAGAAACTGTACAGCTGGTTTTAAGTCCAGGGCAACAAGCAAGTAGATGAAAAAGCTGTGATGAAAATGATGAAGAAGCAGCTAAGAGTCTCTGGTAATAGGATAATTCAGTTGTGTAATGAACTAGTTGATTGTGATAAAGTCAATGAAGAACCAGGCAGAGGCAATGTGCATGTGGGGAAGCTGGGAGAACCTGAGATGGAGTAGGATAGTGGCTTCAAGGAAGGGAAAGACTGTGGGTGAGTTCTAAATGGGTGGGTGACATGGATTATGATCAGCCTGTTTCTTCCACTTAGCTTTCTCCTATTCTAGGCCAATTCTATTTTCTGATTTGTATTCCATACCAGATCTGTAATTCTGAATGGCTTGGGAACATATTCATCTATATTTCAAATCTCTTAAAATAATTGCTTTAGACTTGAGTAGCCCTATAATCCAGCATTTCTTAACCCAGCGTGCTAGCAGCCCCTGGGTTTGCTGAAATCAACTTAGGGGGTCGCTCGGAAGTGTTGAATGCGTGACAGTAAAAAATCCAATATTATCCAGCTGTCCATGCTCTTCTCTTTTCCTGGGGTCTTCTTATTTCTTTTATCAACAATAATGGCAGTTGGTTTTAGTTTTGAGGAATCAACAAGATAAATGATCAAGCAGTACTTTCCTTAACTTTCCTTTATCTTTCTGGTAATCAGATATTAACCAGAGTTAGGGGATCCTAGACTGTCAAATCTGGGTACCCTGACTATAGGACCCAGACATATTTACTATTTTTTCATGGTTGGTAATATTACAGAGATGCTATATCTTGAGTCTGGTTTCATTTGGCAAATAAATAACAGAAATATAAAATAAATTTGTAAATTTTTTGTTCGGTGCACCGTATTGTCAAGCTAATTGCTCCCATAATGAACAATGAAGGTTGACGAAAATAACTTCAGTGATATCTTTTATTTATTATCTATCTATTATTTATGTAATGATCACTTTTTTTATATTCCTTTTATTAGTTCCAATATTTGAGTTTGAATTTTCAAGCAAAGAAAATCTGCTTCAATATCACTCAAATACACACAAAAATAATTCACTAATACCAAAAATATTACACTTTCTTCTCTACAAAGTGCAATATATATGAAGGTAACTGTATTCCAGTATTAAAAAAAAAAAAATAATAATAATAATAATAATAATAATAAATTAATTTAAAAAATGAAAAAAAAAAAAAAATAAAATAAATAAACAAATAAATAATAATGATACTAATAGCAGCAACAACAACAACAACAACAACAACAACAATAATAATAATAATAATAATAACAATACATAAATAAGTAATATTAACATTACATCAAGTGATCAGAAGTAGTACCACTTTACAGACTTGAGTCACAATGGTTTGTCGAGAGCATATATACCCAAGAGAGTTGCTAAGTCTTGATTCTATCAGCATTACCCCCTGTATGCATGGGGGATAACAAAAAAGGCAACTGTGGTTAATGGTTAATGGTTAATGGTTAAAAGCAAGATAAATGTGCTAGACATCTAAGGTCATGTAGCACTATAGTTAGTGATTAGTTGTCTAAGCTGGGCAAAGGAATTGGTGAGTGAAAGGGTTAGAGTCGTGTGTGGTAAGGAGTTAGATTAGATGGAGGATATGTATGCGTTTGAGGAAAGAGAATAGGTTGTTGAAACAGAAAGTGTGGGATTCTGTAAGGATGTCTGATAGGTTGGGAGGTCGGTGAAGGGAGGATAGGTGGGGGAAAGCAGAGGTAAGTATGGAAGAGACATAAAGGGAATGTGGGGAAGAGACAAAATGATAATTGGGGATTGGTATTGGAGGATGTGTAAGAAAGGTCTCTTGAAGGCATACAATAGATGGGTTATAAGAGGAAAGGATATGACAAAGGTCAGGTCTGTGGGAGCAGAAACCGCGAATATTCCAATGAAGGATAGTTATACTTTAGTGATATAGATTGTAGTACGTTTTGGAGATTTTGAGGGGGAAGCAGCTAGAGGGTGGGATAAGGAGCAAGAGGTCTGAGAATGGAGAGGTGTGGGAGTTGGTGTTCTACTAGGAGGGGTATTAGGTGACAGAGGGTCTGTGGAAGGGGATACTTGTGACATAAGGGATTCACGTGTGTATCAAGGAGGGAGTGGAAGGGATAGAGGGGATGGTGGGAGGGTTAATGTGGGCGGGGTTGGGGTCGGGGGGGATGGGCTGTGTTGGGAGGGGTTAGGAGGATAGGGTGTAGGGGGGATATCGTTAGGAGGAGTAGGGATATCAGCAGTTACTTGGAGTGTGAAAGGAGCAGGAGTTGTAAGATTTGGAGGTTGAGCGTCAGTTTTCATTAAGTAATCTTGAATATTTTCAATAGTTTCTTTTGAGGAGTTGGTTGGGGAGTTTTGGGGGATAAAGGATTTCTTGTGAGGGGGGGAAGAGAGGATTGGTGTCTCAAGCGTAGGGGCAAAGGAAGGTGGAGGTGTTTGTGTGGTAGGGGAAGAGGGGGTGGAACGTTTGTTCTGTCTGTTACGGGTAGTGCGAGGAGGGAGAGGGGAAGGTGTTAGGGTTGTAGTGGTGATTGGAGTATCTGTAGTAGAGATTGGAGTGTCTGGGTTTAGGATGGCAAAAGAGTTTGACTGAGGAAGGTAGGAGGTAGAAGAGGGGGAGTTAGATGTAGGGGGGTGGGTTTATGAGAATTGGTAGAATGAGCAGTATTACTGGAGTAAGGAGTAAGAGAGAAACCACGTCGACGTGCTTCCTGTCTGGCTTCACGTAGTGTGAGTTCAACTTTGAATCTGAGAGTTGCTACCTCAGACTCAAACTTGTAGGTGGGACAGCCCCTATAAAATACATAATGGGGGCCGCCACAGTTGGCATATGTGCGTGATTGTGCAGAGCAGTTAGATCGGGTATGGCCAGGTTGGGCACATAGTGGGCATCTAGCTGTGGAACGGCAATGTTTGGCTGGGTGTCCTAGACGCCAACAATTTTGGCACTGACTTGGAGGAGGTTGGTATGGACGAACAGGGAGGGATTCTCCTCCTATGTAGACGTTAAAGGGAAGGTCATGTCTATGGAAGGTAATTTTGGCTATGTTAGTGGGTTTCTTTTGATGACCTCTGGGGGGAATGGAGTAGCATTGTACTGATGTTGCATCATAGTCTCTGAGACAGGCAAGTAGGTCTTCTCCACAGTCTGACCAATCTTTGTCATAGACTGGGCAATTTGCTGGGGAGATTGAAACTGTTCCGGTGCAAGTATTGAGGGTTGGATGGGGTTCTGCAAGGATGGGGTTACCATATAGGTCAGTTAGTTTTGTTAATGCTATAGCTTGGTTTTCAGATGTTACTGTGACAAGACGGGAGCGGTCGGGTTGGCTACGGAAAGAGACTTTACCTACTTGTTTTTGGAGACATTGTTGGAAGAGAAGGGTGTTGTCAGAGTAGGGAGCTGTGGGAGGGATCACGAAAAATCGGTCCCATTTGGCTGCGCTAAAGAGAGTATTCAAGATTGTTGTAGAGATAGGAGTAGTAGAAGGGTGGGGGCGTGATGAAGATGGAGTAGTGTTGAGGGAGGTAGTGTTATGGAGAGGTGGGCAATAAGGCTGTAAGGTATTAATAAAGGAGGATGGGGTGGTTGATGTTGGAGGTTGTGGGGATAGAGGTGTTGAAGTTGAGCATGCTGGAAGAGTGGAAATGTTCCTTAAGGGTTGACTGTTGGCTACTGTACTAGTAGGCATTGATGAGGGGGTAGTTATTGCAGTATTCGGAGCCGTGGTCAAAGGAGAGCCTGGGGTCAGGGAATCAGGTGGGTTTACATCGCTGGGGCTATTTGATAAAGGGGCAAGCCTCATTGCCCCTAATAGTGGGGATATGTTTTCATTACTGGCCATGGTAAGCCTGTGTTATGTTGGGGATAAAAACAGTCTTAGGGTCCCCTTGAGGGGTAAGGGCTAGGTAACTAAATCAGGGGAATACCGTGCCCATGGCTCCCTCAGGCCGCTCAGGACTGGCACAAAGTCAGCCTTTCATCCTTTCAGCACGGTTCTCACACCTTAGGAGGTGTATAGCAGAAGGGTTTGGTGAAGGGACAGAAACGAAAAGTGGGAAGGAAAAAAAGACCATGCAAAATTAGTTGAGTCGAGGGCTGAGTCCCAAGGTTGGGGAGTTCCCCATCATTGGGTCCTAGTCTCCGCCTCCTAAGCCCCCCCACGACAACAACAGGCAAGGGATTGGGGGGGAAGGCAACTGTGTCATTACTTTTTATTATTTCCTTACCAAACTCCATCATATCTAGAGCAAATCGCTACACTAATCACCTGAATCCAAGTGCTTTCGGGCCTTACTTAATGGTCACTCTCACGGGGGTGTGGCTTGTATGCTGGGACACATGAACACTCATGTGCAGTGTCAAGACTCCTTGCCTCCTCTTTGCAATCCCAATTACCTTTCTGCCTAAGTATTTTCAGCTTCTTTGCCATTTTCCAATGTCTATTTGTTATTAGATATGCTGTATCCATATGGTAATATACTGCTTTCCTTGCACAGACTCCATATCATCTCTCTAGGTAGTCCATAATTCAATGCAATAATAATAACAATAATTAACATTTTGTTATTTGTGACATTTTCATTTTTTTTTATAATATTCCATTCTCAAAAATACAATGTGTGTGGCTAGTCACAGAGGGCAAGAATAGGAACCTGAGCATGGAAATAGCATACTCCCTGGGAGATGGTGCTCTTCCAGGCATGGCTCATTCTACACATTTATTGATGGAAATAATGCAAGAGCCCCTATATAAATACCTAGTAAGTCCAATCACCCTCTAAGAGTTTTGGTGCACTCAAGGTGAGTCATTCCCTTCACCCTGGCCTTCAGCTAAAATTCTCATGATGGTGTGTTCCCATCATCCTGGCTCTCAGCCCCTCAAGCCAAATGTTTTCATGATGTAGGGGTTAAGGGGGCCAATGCCTAGATAAAATTAAGTACTGACTTGGCCTACCTGGATGAAATGATGCACTAAGCTGGTTAATCCCCCCATGAATATCATGTCCTTTTTAGGGTTAACAAACACAGAACTACAAACCAGAGGTTGGCCAGTGGGCCTATACTCAAAGTTCCTAATCATAAATTGTATGTTTGCAAGCACATAAACATGTGTATGTCTGTGTATGCATACATATGTGCATGCATACATGTATGTATAATGTATGTGTATGCCTATATATGTATATGTATGTGTGTGCCTATGTATGTATATGTATGTATGCATGCATATTTCTGTATACAAATGTGCATATATTTTAGTATGTACAATATTATCAAGACATACATATATATGTGTACAAATGTATGAAGGTAAGTGTACCTATATATGTAATACACAGCTCAGTTCAATGCCCCTTTTATATGATTTAAATATACAAATTTCATATACTGTCTTCCTTAAAACAACAACAACAACAACAACATAAGTAAGTTTGATAAAAGATGAATACTGTAAACAAGAAAAAAAAAGTCTCTAAACATACTTGCAAACCAAGTTGTCTTGAAAACTATTTTTCATAAATTTTGAATAAATGTTTTATATTAAAGAACTATCTAATACCTTGAAACTGCTGTTTTCTGATTTTTAACTACTTCACATTTTTTGTGTGAATTTTAACCTCTCCCCTCCTCACAAAAAAAAATAAAAAATAAAAAAAATAAAAAAATAAAATAAAATAAATAAATTTATAAAAAAAAAAAAAAAATAAATAAATAAATAAAATAAAATCAGTCTACTTGATATGTACTGTGGAAATGCTCCTTTGCCTTCCAAAAAATTCATTTCTATTTGAAAATTTTGGTGGAGGTAAGGAAAAAATGGAAAAAAAAGTAGTTCAAGAGATGTGAATTTTCATCTAATAAACACCAAAAGAATCATTGTGATATTTCGAACGGATATTGTTGAACAGGTCTTTATCAGAATATCTATGGGCCAATTTTTCTGTCTCTCTGGGCAGTCCCCTTAGGGAGCAGCTACTTTTCAGAAAAGAATGAAAGAAAGCATGAAAGAAAGAAAGAAAAGAAAGAAAAAAAGTAAATTATCAAATCTTCCAATCTTTCCATGGTATAACTTCACTGTCTATGAACAAGAATGTCCTACATCATTTACCATGAGTTCATTAGTATCTTTATTAATCAATCATGTATTCAGGACATCATTCAATAAGAGCTAATTTGTCTCTAATAATTAATTTCAACAATTTCTTTTGGGGGCACTGAGTAGTCGTTTGTTGTACAAACCTCTTTTCAACTTATTTTTCTGAAATTCCCAATACATTATGAAATCTCACAATCTTATGAATGAATTACTGCTTGAGAAGAAGAAGGAGAAGGAGAAGGAGGAGGAGAAGAAGAAAAAGGGGCTTCTTCCTCTGCCTATCACAGTTTTGATTTGTAGTAAAATGAATTTCTGCAGTGTGAAAAGTGATCTTGGTTGAATTTTAAGTGAAATAAGTTTCTGACAAATGAATTCCCCCCCCCCTTTTTTTTTTGGGGGGGATAAAAAAATTGTTGGGGGGGGGGGGGAATAAACAAATAAAAAAATCAAAGTACAAGATTGCATCTTTACATATAAATACTATTTTTCCATGAGCATGAATGTTTTTGTTGTATTCATAACCTCATTCCCTTAAGGCCATTTCTGCCTTTCACAATTCCTTCGAAAATTTCATACTGGAAATTCTAAGAAATTTTTAAACAGAAATATCTCAATTTGGCTGTTCAACAGGTTGGGGATGAGATGGTGGAAATAGTAATTTCTGAGAGCTTGGACATGGTAAGGAGACTGGGTGGGAGAAGACATTAAGATAGGAAGAGGCCCTGCAGGGTATAGCAGGAGGTATTGGGATTGATGGGGAATAGATCACTATGAGGAAAGATGCCAAACTGTTCAAAAATTTCTAGTTTACACCCAATTCACAACCATAAAAGGGTGGGAAAACAGCCAGCTAGTTTGCTAAAGAGAATTAACAAAGCTATATAAAACATACTTAAAGTCTCAAGGGCATGAAAATGATGACTTTTAGAAACAT
>NC_051393.1:19012488-19014988 GCF_015228065.2 Penaeus monodon
ATACCATAAACTGGTGACTTTACATAACAAATGATCTGTTAAACTAAACTCTCTCATTGCAAAATGTCATTCAAAGATGTGATAGCTGGAGTTTTCTATTTTCTCTTTGCTATCTTAAAAATGAGATAATACCTTTACTTTGTCATTAAAAGCAATTTTCAGATATATTTCAAACTACAACAGAGCTGTATACAAAATTATCAAGGATCAACAACTGCAGTTTCCCAATTCCAAGCAATGAAGAGTAATATCATAAGGCTGTTCATATTACCTTTAAAGTGTAGTACTGATAATTATTAAACTGAGATTGGATACTAATTTTTTTTTTTTTTTTTTACTGCGCTTGCAATTTTATTGAAAAACCAAAACAAAGTTAGACAGCTTCATCACAATTCGTCAGCCCAAAACCCGTTTGGAATTGTAAAATCCACCTCTTGCCACTGTTTACGCTACTAATACAAAGATTGTATGTCATTTAAAAATACGGCTCATCGAACATTTACATTTCTACTAATCTGACTGACTTAAAAGCCGCTCAAAGTACCTCGTTAATTGCAATGAAGCAAGTCCCATTCGCTCACCTGTGTCCAACATATCAAATCGTTGGTTTTCACGTCGTCTACAAGTCTCCAGAGCTTTGTCAAAAACGCCGGGACATTCCCAGATCCTTCAATGGCATGCATTTTGATGTATCGTCACAGTAAACAGGATTTTCCAGGGTTAAATACGAGTGACGTTGAGCTTTGTTTACACACGTTTTGGTCCTTCTGTTCGGACGCTCGACGCACGCGCAGGGGTGATGCACGAGCCGCTCCTCTCCTTTTTATGATTGAAGACCCTCCTCGATATGCTGAAGTGCGATTTTTAATAGCATTTGGTACTTATTGCGTGTATATTTTTTTATACAGTGCCTGAAAGTTTTGTTTCTATATCGTGTCGAGATGTATTAAGGGAATAAAAATTATTTGAAAATTAGTACGGGATTGTTGGTGGGGTTCGTCCCCTCCCGGGCCAAGTTTTCAAGGTCTTGCTTGCAATAGTTGAATAAAGTACTTATTACCTTTATTTTCCCTGAACTCTGAACTATATGCGCCTGAGATGCGGTAGATTAGTCTCTGTTTTCATTTTGGCATACTTTGCAATGAGAGATGATGCAATTCAATAAATATATTTTTTTTCTTTTTCTCCCGGTATTTAAATGTGTGTTAAACGTTTAAGAGTGTTTAGCTCTTCCGGATTTCTATTTTCGTACTGTCTGTACTTCAGTGTTTCGTTAGTAACATGTTATATAACATATTTCAGATGTTCACGTGGCCTAGTGAATATTAATAATATATTTAAAAAGGAGACTTAATGATGACTCAGCAATGTCTTTACGGTAATCCTGCAAAGATGGAAGCAAATATTTACTCAAGTAATCCATTTAATCGTGTACTGTATGTATCCATTCATCTTAACAGAGGCATTTTCATCACACTAATTTTTCCATTGATGACCTAACTAGTGAAGAGCAAAAACATCCCATTTTTAGTCAATATGACATTTTCTCTCTTATGTAACTTGCCTGTGGTGTTTGGTCAACAGTACTACTTCCAACTGAGAATATAATACTTCTCTTACTTTGTCATTCTAAGTACTCTCTAAATCACCCTGAATAACTTCTCTGTACCCATGTGAAGACGTGATGAACAGCTCGCCAGACCTAAGATTTTTCATGTACAATCATGTATTTTGAAGATTTCCCACACATGAGATTTATTATCACATTGTATTTTTTTTTTCTATAGTTTTATGGTTTTTTTTTTATTAGGAAGGTTTGCATAAGTATACAGGGTTTTTATTTAGATTCGATTTTGGTTTTGTTTCCTTTTTTTTTGCATTATACGTGCTGAAAATGTATATAAGTCATATATATTTGATTTTAAAAATCTTTTATACAAGGAACTGAATCTAGAGATAATATTTATATTAGTTAAGGGTAAGGATATGAGTTTGAGATATTTAATTCATTTAATTCACAACATCCTCCGTCTACATTAGTTTGCCCTACAAATACGATTCTCTTTCTTTCATACCTGTACTACTGTTAGATAACTTTTGTAAAACATTTCACGTAACTAATATAGGCTACAATCTGTTGACGTAATATATGTGTATGTTTATAAAATCTAATATTCTTTGTACTGTATAAATAATTGCGTCGTCTCTGTGCACGTTCTGTAAATAGTACTATGCCTGAAGTACATTCTAGAAACTACCATAAACTTCGAATGTAGTCGAGATATTACAGGAACATAACGCAACGTGGTAAGATATATCTTCTTTACTTATTTGATTATGAAATGGTTGAAATTAAAATTGCGACCATGCTGGTGAATTCGAAGTAATCACCATTATTATGAATTAGGGTCAACGTAAAACAATGCTTCGTTAATCGCAATACCACTTTCACAAACAAGTAGTACATATGATCTCTCTCTCTCTCTCTCTCTCTCTCTCT